>NC_026005.2:2797617-2902190 GCF_000442705.2 Elaeis guineensis
GTACAGTCAAGTACTTGCGAAATCTGTGTGCGGATCAAAATGTGATTGACCCCTCTGGATTATTGGAGTTGATGTATACTGTATTTCAATTTAGTAAAGTCTTGACCAAGGTAATCCATGAGATGAATTTGAAAGGTTGAAATACAATGTGGATGAAGCAATCTCGGTTGACAGTTAACCTGAGATCATCCTGAAGCATCCAAAGTTAAAAGAATGAATTATGTGGTAACCATGTGTATGGGTTCTGAAATATTCCTTTACGATAATTCGACCTATCTGGACGTTGGAAACTATTGCTAAATGGTATCTCGATTAGTGCAGGAATTGGTTCTTGTGCCACCGGCTTAGTGTTTGAACCTATGGAGTCACGCACACAAGTCAGATAAAGTAGGAAGGAATTGACCTATGTTTATATGTCCAATTTGGAAGTACTTGACTTGATGGAACATATAAGCTAACTTGATTGAGAATTAAGTTATAGATCAAACGGGATTGAAGAGTTGAATATGTCTAACTAGCACTACACATGAGATTCAGGATCGATTCCGAAGATAGAACAGTTTCTGATCTATGATTCATGAAACATATGATTGAATTTAAGTACTAATTAATTTCAGATTAAATCTAAATTAATTGGACTTAAATGGATCTAAAATCCAAGTTAGACTTAGTACAAAAGTCCTAAAGAGTTTGAGATTGACAGTCTTTCGAAATTGTTTCAAATCAGCTTCGAATCGGATTCGAATCGGACCTGTTTTGGATGAGATATGAGTATTCCTACTTGCACTGGAAATACCCCCTCATGAAACACGACCAAAACCTAGTTTGGTGCTTATTTGGGGCGTCCCAAGTGGGTGAGAGATTGGGTGCAAGTTGATTGTCATATGTGATGACAATTATATCTCATATAAGAATCCTTCTTTCATGAGTACTGGACCAATTCAAATCAGATTTTGAATTAGAAGTTCTAATCTCATTGGATCATGAGAATCATCTATAAATAGAGAGGGTCTCTATCTATGGATGCATAGCAATAGCAATAGCATAGCAAACAAATCAGATTGAAAGAAGAGAAAAGAAAGAGAGAGGCGTGAGAAGAGAGAGAGGTCCTATCTTCCCTTTGGCTTCTCCCCTTGTTGCCACCCCTCTTTCTTTGGGCGTGGGGTCTCTTTGGACATCCCACCTGCTAGTGTGAGGTGTCATACTAGCACATTTCATCCCTCGATTGATTGAGTTGCTAAGCCAATTGGATTGGAGTTTATCCTGCTTTCCTGCGGCGTCTGACGTGCATGCAAAGTAGAGGATCTGCACATCCAGACCTTCGCAAAGGATTATATCAGATAATTTGGGATTTGATCCCTGATTCCGCTGCGTTTCAGGTAAGGATTTGATCATTAAACAAGTAAAACATTAGAAAATTTTTAGATGCAACCTGGATATCCCGAAGGAAAACTGTTTCACTTCCTTCAACTGGTATCAGAACAGGTCTGAAATATATGCATGCAAAATAAAATTTTTGAGATTATTTACACAAGATATAATCGAGAGTTTTTGTGGATATTAAATCTCATTTAAATTTATTTATATAAAATTTTTGATCTGATTTTGATTGGATTAGAGGTGCCTAATCAATGGTTGATTGAGATTGTTATAAATCTGTTATAACAGAATTCTGCTGTTGCTGAATTTTTTATGAAAAATAACATGAATTAAAATCTGTTTTAATAGAATTTTAATGTTGTTGTTTTTCCTTATGAAGTGAAATTTATTTCAGATTTAAATTGGATCCGTTTCGATGGATATTTAGATCTGAATCCTATCATAATTCAGCACTACACGAAAACAGATTTTACCAAAAATTAATTCCTTATGCATTCATATTTGCATCTAATTAATTTTCTATTTGATATCAAATTTGAAATTAATATTTTATAATCAATATAAGATATGTTTCAGATTTGATATGATGTATATGATGCATTAAATCTAATTGGATTAGATAAAAAACATAATTGATAAGATTAAGGACATGTTCATAACACAATAGTTTTGTCAATAATTGTATGTTGATGTAATTATATATGAAATTAGATTTCAAATCCTAATAGTCTAGTATTTGGATTGATGAGATCATCAGATCATCCGGTTATAAGAGATTGAAGAAATTAATCTCTTTTGCCTATTCGATGGGTACTCTTATGACGTGTAGGGGTGTTGTTGTGATCCAATTTCATGAAGAAAAAAGCAAACAGATTTTTATGTATTATTTTGATCATAAATATATTAGATTAGATCTAAAATGATTTATGATTCATTACAATAAGATAAAATTCAGATATAAAATTATTTTAAATCTGAATTACATATTGCATATATGTAATTGATATTGATTTAAAAATTATCATGGGTTAGACTTAGGGTTAGAAATACATATGGACCAAGTAGAGAAATTGATTAAATCTATCAAGTGTTGAATTAGATTAGGTCAGTATTTCTCTAAATCAATCTCAATAATTGAAATTTGATCATGTCCATGTGTTTGATCCTAATAAATGGACCATGATCATGGCTCCGTGGTTGAGCCCGAATCTTTTGGTGTGTCCAATCGAAACTAATTAACCAGTTGGTGTCTAAGATAAGTTTGGCAGATTCGATCAAGTGATTTTTAATTGGGAGCTATTCATCTAGATGCGTCTACGACGAGTTAAGGGCAGATCCCTCCCGCTGATCTCACTTATCCGATCAACATGGTAGATTATATTTTGATTAGATCACTAGTCGATTCGTTCAAACCCATGCCATTAAGGTGAATCAGTGTGACTGATTTAGGTGTCTTGAGACCAGCTTATGCTTAATCCTTTACATGACTTGGTGAAGTCAGTGGGAAGATTTGCAGCTTGCAGGTCGACTTCTTCTCATATTCTCAGATCAATTAAATCAAATCCTCTAAATTATTAGATCCATAAAGTGATAAAGTTATGAGATAACTTGATCATTGCATCCATTAAGATGTGTGATAATGAGTTCAATATTCCAAATAGGCATTGGAGGCGCCACACGCTTGATGTCTATTAGATATTGAAATTGATCATATAACCATCATGATGTACCTTCAGATCAATGCTCAGATTGGCAGAGCCACACTCGAGCCTGGACATCCATTTGTTGGATGCACTTAGTGTGTCATAATGGTTGGATTTAATCAAGATTTTCAATGGAGGCGCCACACGCCTACTGAAGGGACACCTGGGGCAGAATCCATTGCTAGAAGTTGTTTGGAGAAACAATTGGTTATGAACCTACCCATGGATGCACTAAGGTTGGCCGAGCTACACTCGGGCCCGAATGCAGTCCGTGTGGATTTTAGTACCCGCTAAAGAATTAATGTAATTCTTCGAGTTGGAAGTAGAGGCTACCAATTTGTTAAAAATAGTGGGAGAACCTTTAGACTAAAATCTATGTCTTCAGGATTAAAAGTAATTCATATACTAATAGGCTAGTGTTTTTTCCTTTCAGTTATGGCCAACACACTATTCCTCCGTTCGGGACAGCGACAAGCTTACCGGACCCAACTTCGATAACTGGTATCGAAAGTTGAAGATCGTGTTGGAGCATGAAAGAATTTTATATATCCTTAAGGATCGGGCACCTGAAGAACCTGCAGCCAATGCTCCTCGTGCTGCGAAAGACCCATGAAGTGGCTTAATGACCGCACGACTGTAAGTTGCGTGATGAGGATAGCTATGAACGACGAACTTAGTCGTAAGTTCGAGGATGCACAGCTTGAGGAGATGATTCAAATGTTGAATGAGTCCTTCGACACTCCTGAGAATGCGGAGAGACAACCTCCTGCACAGTGTTCAATATCCGTATGCGAGAGGGTGCTTCAGTCACCGATCATGTATTGTACATGATTGAGCAGATGAAATGCCTTAGCAAATTTGGCTTTCATTGTATGAACAGTTAAGCAAGGATGCTATCCTCAATTCGCTACCGAAATCCTACTACCCTTTCTCAGTCATTATAGAATAACGAAGCCTGCAGTAAACTACCATGATTTGTTAGGATTACTGCAGACTTTTGAAAAAGATCACCAGCTCCTGAAAGAGACAGTGAATTTAGTGGAAGGTTCATCTGCAGGACATCAATCCTCTAAGAGGAAAAAAGAAAATATGCAGAAAACCCGTGCCGTCGATCCCAAGCAGAGCAAAATGTCAAAAGTTGACAAAAGCCAAGCAGAGTGCTTCTTCTGTAAAAAGCTGGATCATTGGAAAAGGAATTGCCCTGCTTATATAGCCACCCTTGACCCAAACAGGCCTAAGTATAAGAGAAAAAGGCAAGTGATTGCTTCACAAGGTATTTATATGATAACACCTTATAATTTCTCTGTTTGTGATACTACTATCCGAGTATTAGATACCGAAAGTCCTATTAATATAAAATTCGTTGCAAGGACTGTAGATAAGTAAGAAATTTTGAGAGGACGAGCGATTCCTTAATATTGGAGATGGAAGCCTTGTTTAGTTCTGATCTTGAAAACTTTACAGCTTGTCTTCGATTCCAATAGTGTCATGTTGGATGATTGTCATTATTGTTCCTCCTTTATGATGAATGTCATCTCTGTAGATCTTTTGGCCAAACTTAGTTACAAATTTATAATAAAAGATGATTTTTGTGATATCGTTGTGAATGATACTACAATTATGCATGAACAATTGAAACATGGCATATACACAATATCACGGCCTGTTAGTGTAATGTACATACCTAGTAAACGTCCCAAAATAGATAATGTCAGTGAATCCTACCTTTGGCATTGTAGGCTTGATCATGTGAACAAGAATAAGATTGACAGGTTGATCAAGGAACATGTCTTTGACATAGATGATTGTGAATCATTGCCTATCTGTGAGTCTTGTCTACTTAGTAAGATGACTAAGTTATCTGTTAAAGAAAAAGATGAGAGAGCCAACGATGTCCTAGATCTAATACACACTGATGTATGCAAGCCTATGAACATAAGTGCTAGAAGAGAATACTACTACTTCATTATGTTTACAGACGACCTATCGAGGTATGGGTATGTTTATCTTATGAAGCATAAGTTAGAATTATTTGAAATGTTCAAACGATTCCGTGCTGAAATAAAGAAACAAACTAGAAAGAGTATTAAGATTTTTCGATCAGACCAAGGTGAATACCTCACCAATGAATTCCTGACATATCTGGAAGAGAATGAAATTCTCTCATAATGGATCCCTCCTGGAACACTACAACATAATGATGTGTCCGAGAGAAGGAATCGAACCTTGTTAGACATGGTCCGGTCTATGATGGGCTTTTTCAGTCTGCCAATCTCCTTTTGGAGATATGCTCTAGAGACTGCCTACTACATTTTGAATAAGGTACCCAGTAAGTCTATCGATAAAACTCCATATGAGATATGAACTAGACGTAAGCCAGTGCTCTCACACCTTAGGGTCTGGGAGTATCCAGCTTGTGTCAAGCGTTTAAAGACAAATAAGCTTGGAACGAAATCCGATAGATGCTTGTTTATAGGATACCCAAAGAAAACTAAAAGGTACTATTTTTACCTCGTTGCAGAACAAAAAAGTATTTGTTAGCAGCCGAACAGTCTTTTTAGAAAAAGAGTTCCTTGGTGAAGAAGCTAATGCCTGTAAAATTGAACTTGATGAAGTTCATGAGGTGAAAGGACCAACACATACAGAATTGGATTCGATTGGTGAATCGAATCTGAAATCGGTAGAGGCACCATTAAGGAGATCCGGTAGAGTACCGCATCAACCGGACAGATACTACGGTTTCTTGATCCGAAATGGTGATCTCATTGAACTTGATGAGAACGATGAGAATCCGATCACCTATTGGAGGCCATGCAAAGGCCCGACTCTCAAAAATAGCTTGAGGCCATGAAGTTGAGATGAATTCCATGGAGATCAATAGTGTATGGACACTAGTTGATCCGTCTGAAGGGATAAAACCCATAGGATGTAACACTCTTAATTCCAACCCATCATAGATAGGAAAAACATACTTCTATGAATCATATGATGACATCCCAATTAATCAAAATTCAAAAATATTTTCTCTTATTCATACTTTCAAAGATTGAAAATTTATCATTTCAATCTCATTTCCGAACTTTTGATATTTAATTCTCGATACAACTTCATCATTAAGTTATGTCATAAAGATCAATATCACCATTGTTGATTGAATCAATATCACTATTTCTAGTCATCGAAATTTTCTTACTCAAACCCTCAAACTCTTTAAATATTCTAATTCTTGAAGCAAATTTTATCATTAAGTCATTCCATAATAAAAATCAATAGGATGTAAATAAATTTTCAAGAAAAGAAGAGCGGACGGAAAGGTAGAGATCTATAAAGCCCGTCTAGTTGTCAAGGATTATCGTCAGCGTTATGATATTGACTATGATGAGATATTCTCTCCTATGGCAATGCTCAAGTCCATCTGGATTATGCTTGCTATCGCTGCACACTTAGATTATAAGATCTGACAGATGGATGTCAAAATCGTTTTTCTTAATGAAGAACTGGAAGAAGAGGTGTATATGATACAACCTAAAGAATTCACATCCACAGATGAGTTGAAAGTGTGCAAGCTGAAAAGATTTATTTATGGACTTAAACAGACATCGAGGAGTTGGAACATGCATTTGATAAGGTGATTAAAACGTATGACTTCGTTAGGAACGGAGAAGAGCCTTGCGTCTACAAGTGGACTTCCGATTCTGTGGTCATTTTTCTTGTTCTGTCTGTGGATGACATACTGTTACTAGGAAATGACATCCGACTTTACAGAGTGTGAAGCTGTGGTTATCATTACAGTTCTCCATGAAGAATTTGGGAGAAGCATCCTACATTCTAGGGATGAAGATCTATAGGGATAGATCCAGAAGGTTGCTTGGATTGTCCCAATTCACGTACATTGACATCTTGTTGAAGCGGTTCAACATGAATAATTCTAAGAAAGGCTATCTTTCGATAAGCCATGAAATTACTCTTTCCAAGAAGGATTGTCCAACAACTCCTGAGGAGAGAGAGCGCATGAGTAGAATATCATATACTTCGGCAGTGGGATCTATCATATATGCTATGACATGTACGAGGCCGGATGTGGCATATTCACTAGGGATAGTGAGTAAGTACCAGTCAGATCCGGGTGAGAAGCATTGAAAGATTGCGAAAGTAATTCTTAAGTATTTGAGAAATACTAAAGATCAATGGCTTATCTATGGAGACTCTGATCTGAAACTTGTGGAATATACTAATTTCAGTTTTTCAATCAAATTATGATGACAGCAGAAACATGTCGGGCTACATATTTACCTTGAATGGAGGAGCTGTTTGCTAGAAGAGTTTCAAGCAACATACTATGGCCGATTCTATATGCGAAACGGGAGACATTGCTACATCGGATGCTGTAAAAAAGACGATGTGGTTGTGAAAGTTTATCATCGAGCTGAGAGTTATATCTTCTATTGATGGTTTTGTCCTGCTGTACAGTGACAGCTCCAGTGCCATAGCTCAAACGAAAGAACCCAAGTCGCACCATTGCACCAAGCATGTTCTGCACCGCTATCATCTGGTGCGAGAGATCGTAAACCGAGATGACGTCGAACTTCAGAAGATCGACGAAAAGGAGAACCTAGCCGACCCCTTCACTAAAGCTCTCGAGATCAAAGAGTTTTGATAACTTCAAATGGAAGATAGGTATAAGATACTGCCTCGATTGGTTTTAGTCCAAGTGAGAGGTGTTGGAAATTGTGTCCTAAAATCAATCGTGTGACGATTGAGTTCATCCTTGTATATGAATTATTGATCAATTGAATAATAACTATTCTGACATTTTTCATCACAAAATGACATCTTCGTTAAACTCTTATACTGTGATGAAGTCTCTAGAACTATGCTAGTGTATGATAAAGAGAAGATTTATCGTATAGATCTTAAACATGATCGCGACCAAATGATACATTATTACGGGACAATGACGTTTATCGAGTGGAGGTCGTTGTGCCATATGGGTTGTCCTCTTAACCAAGGAGTATAATATGATACTGGTATGGCATACAGATGAGATATAAGGATACATCGTCACTAAACAATGACTCACCTGCTGAGCGCTCTGCTGTCAAGAGCTGCTTGCGAAATACATGGGTATAAGTGTCCTTCAGACCTGAGATTACCATAGTGACTTGCAAGCAACTCACTGTGCTTTGATGCCGGACTATCTGGATTTTTAATGCAGTGACGAAGGCTACTGGGTACCGTCAAATACTTGCGAAGTCTGTGTGCGGATCAAGATGGATTGACCCCTTCGAATTATTGAAGTTGATGTATCGATGTATTTCAATTTAGTAAAGTCTTGACCAAGATAATGAGATGAATTTGAAAGGTTGAAATACAATATAGATGAAAGCAATCTCGTTGACAGTTAACCTGAGACCATCCTAGAAGCATCCAGGGTCAAAAAGATGAATTACACGATAACCATGTGTATGGATTCTGAATATTCTTTTGCCATAATTTGATCTATTTGGACGTCGGAAATTGCTAGATGGTATCTCGATTAGTGCAGGAATTGATTTCTGTGCTACCGACTTAGTGTTTGAACTTATGGAGTCACGCACACAAGTTAGACAAAGTATGAAGAAAGTGACCTATGTTTATATGTCCAATTTGAAAGTACTTGACTTGATTAACATATAAGCTAACTTGATTGAGAATTAAGTTATGGATCAAACGGGATTGAAGAGTTGACTATGTCTAGCTAGCACTATATATGAGGTTCAGGTTCGATCTCAGAGATGAACAGTTTTTGATCTATAATTCATGGAACATATGAAAGATTGGATTTAAGTACTAATTAATTTCGAATTAGATCTAAATTAATTGGACTTAAATGAATCCAAAATCTAAGTTAGACTTGGTACAAAAGTCTTAAAGAATTTAGGATTGATAGCCTTTCGAAATTATTTCGAACCAACTTTGAATCGGATTCGAATTGGACCTGTTTTGGATGAGATATGAGTATTCCTACTTGCACTGGGAATACCCCTCATGAAGCACGACCAAAACTGTTTGGTGCTTATTTGGGGCGTCTCAAATGGGTGAGAGATTGGATGCAAGTTGATTGTCATATGTGATGATTATATCTCATATAGAATCCTTCTTTCATGAGTATTGGACTAATTCAAATCAGATTTAAATTAGGAGTCCTAATCTCATTGGATCATGAGAATCATCTATAAATAGAGAGGGTCTCTACCTATGGATGTATAGCAATAGCATAGCAAACAAATCAGATTGAGAAAAGAGAAAGAGAGAGTAGGTGTGAGAAGAGAGAGGTCCTATCTTCCCTTTGACCTCTCCCCTTGTTGCCGCCCCTCTTCCTTTAGGCGTGGGATCTCTTTGGGCATCCCACCTGCTAGTGTGAGGTGTCACACTAGCACATCTCATTCCTCGATTGATTAGTTGCTAAGCCAAT
The DNA here is from genome assembly GCF_000442705.2 of Elaeis guineensis. Taxonomy (NCBI): domain Eukaryota; kingdom Viridiplantae; phylum Streptophyta; class Magnoliopsida; order Arecales; family Arecaceae; genus Elaeis; species Elaeis guineensis. Next base: position 2,807,155 of record NC_026005.2, read on the forward strand.
TAGATTGGAGTTCATCCTGCTTTCCTGCGGCATCTGACGTGCATGCGAAGTAGAAGATCTGCACATCTAGGCCTCCGCGAAGGTTTATATCAGATAATTTGGGATTTGATCCCTGGGTTCCGCTGCGTTTCAGGTAAGAATTTTGATCATTAAACAAGTAGAATATTAAAAAAAATTTAGATGCAACCTGGGCATCCTGGAGGGAAAACTGTTTTCCTTCCGTTAACATGGTAAATTCCTCAAGATTCTAAAATAGCTTTTCTACATCTACTCGATCCATGTTCTACAGATTTGTCCAGCTCTAAATAGCAGGACAGCATCTCAGCTTTCCTTAATGCCCTAACTTCCCAAATTGTTGTGGATTCCGGTTGCCTTAGTATTGAAACTTTGGTCTCCAGCCCATGAACTAGATTGATGAAGTTGGATACTTCTAACTTTCTGGTTGACTTTGAAATTAGAGTTCAGCTTTACTCAAAAGAAAATCTGAATTCAGCTCAACTTCAGAAAGTGATATCATTATGACCAGGTTACCAAGTATCTAACATTCTAAGAAGAATTGGCAGCTACATGGCTAATTATAGGTTATTTTCACTAGAAGCACGCATATATCCAACATAATGCAGCAAAACATACTCAACTACAAATACAATGCAGTAATATTTGAATACTGATATTCCTTTGGTCATTAATAACATGTGGTAACATAACTTCTGATCTGCCATCATAATGCAGGTCAATCCGTACATGCACATTGATGATTAATCAAAGGGAAGGCATATTCTCAGTGATAATTTGACTGTTTGATAAATTGGATAATGAGGTGACTATTTAAGGCATTTCATAAGCAAACACCTCCAGTTATCTTAAACTATCTTATTCATGAAAATCGATTGGTAGAAGGATTGTTTTGGTTGCCTTGTGTCAATTTGATGCCACAGGATATGAGACCATCATGGGCTTTTGTACAGTTGCCTGTTATCTGCATTGTTGTCAAATAATTATATGAAGCCACCAATGAAGCATCAACTTAGTTGTTACATAGTATATGACATCAAGCTCGTGATGCTATCTATTGGACACATGCACAGAAATTGCAGCATGAGTGCCGATGAGCCATCCAGGTTGCTCATTGGACCATGAATGTGGTGCTATGCCCAAGTGTTACTGTTCCTTCAATTTGACTCCATGCACAAGCACACAAGACGGCCACAAAAGAGCAACATGAACAACAGATCTAAGACATTTATATAAAATTCTAGGTGCACATCCAGAGGATAGCACTTTCTTTTATTCTCTATTCCTACATCTGGAAAGCATTCTCTTCATTCATCCTGTATGATTCAGTCATTATGAACTAGCAAAAAAAAAAGCTGAATATAAGCTTAGCAACCAAAGCTTACCTTTTCTTGCTGTGCCTTTACTTTCTCACGCAATTTAAGTGAGTTCCATGTTCACCCTCAGTTGCCTTTTCCTGATAGCAATAAATCAGGAGACACCAATCAATACTTAGAACAACACCACAAGTGAAAAAATGCACAAAGATCAGTGACAGTGTTAGATAAGAATATCCATATTTCTGGATGAAAGTAAGCTTTCAGCGTATTATCATGCCTTCACATAGCTCACGCCAAGGTCCTTCCTTGTGTATCCTCGTGCTAAATTTCTCTTCACATATTCATTGTAATCTTCAGAATCCTCATTATGATATCTGATGGTAGATATGCCATCTGTGCGCTTTGTTTCCTTAAATTTTCCAACAGATTTGACCTACAACAAAAGAATATACTAGTCAACTATTAACTAATCAATAAATGGAAATAAACAAATAAATCATCTATCATCCCAATTCCATTCAGAGAACTAACAAATTCATAAACGTCTTTGCCAGCTCCACTTGCATCCGCATATCTACAAGCATAACAAAAATATGAAGACAAGTTACAGCACCAATATGGGCACATAACAGCAAGAATCAAGATTGCAATGTACATGGATATAATCATGCAATCTAACAGCTACAAATTTCAAAAAAGAACTGGAATCAACAGTTCATGTAGAGGAGTAGAGTCTCTCTCTCTCTCTCTCTCTCTCTCTCTCTCTCTCTCTCTCTCTCTATCTCTATCTCCACTTGCACACACAAAAAAAAATACACACATTTGGAAGGATATTGTGGTCCAAAAACATTAGACAATCATAATGGAATTAAGGATATCACCACGTCATGAGGTGATTCATTTATCTTGATCCATCTTCTGCAGTCTTGCTTTTCCTTAGGTTTACCTCTAACTAGTATGTAGATCATTTGACAAAGAATTTCACCATTGAAGCTAAGCATGAAGCAGAAATCCTTTTCACAAGTAGAAATTTGCAGAAAATGTTATCAAATGTGGATATACTTATGCTGATCGATCTTACGGGAGGGCATCATGAGCCACAAAATCAATCTTGTGTTTGTCCAGGAACTCCTGTGTGATGACCCATGGAGCATCAGGAATAACCTCATCAACCCACCTATGATGAGAAGTAGAACATATTAACTTGCATACAATTGACAAGCAGAAGAGACTCCAGCTTTCTCATGACACGTAATAAATACCAAAATTACATGGAGAAAGAAAGCACAGCTAAAATAGAAACAAAAAGCACAGCAAATCAGTCTGCACCACATATGTTCGCACAAGTAAGCAAACCGATTGAATCCAGAAATGAAAGAACTATTGCATGAATACAAGACAAGCATGTGTCAAGAAGGAACTGTCATGATAAAAACAGAAAAATGCAAATAGTGCATAAAAATGAGGAAAACAGATCGAAGAAAATTAATGACATTTCATCATAAATCAAAACAAAATTACTAACTGCTCAGTTGAAACACCCACAAACTGGTAATATTAGAATCCTATAACCATAACCACTGGGTTTAGAAGGCATAAGTTTAGGAAACATAATGTAACTGAAACTCTAAGATATTAAAAGTACAAACCTCGATCAGCCCATGCATTATTCTAATTTATGCTTTATTTTCAATAAGTCAAATGATTACATATCCTGCACTGTTCTACTTAACATACTATGCTTGTAGTTATTATTCTTCAACTAAATTACAAGTTAAATCTTCTAATTTACGCTCTTTATTTTCAACATCAAATGATTAAATATCTTGCACTGTTCTACTTAACATACTCCTTCTGTTTGATCAACCCATGCATTCTTCTAATTTATGCTTTATTTTCACTAAGTCAAGTGATTACATATCTTGCACTGTTCTACTTAACATACTCCTGTTTGTAGTTATTATTCCTCAGCTAAATTACACGATACTTGAGTGACTAGATAACATTGCTTCTCCAACTTCCTTTTCCAAAATTGTCTGTTTAGTTCTACATCAATCCAAAAAAAGAATTTAAAAAAAAAAAATCACAACTATTACACCATAAACAATAACAAAAAAACTTTAGATTCACAATTTAGTTAGCTAGCATAAACTAAATTGTTACCACCAAAAATAAGATCGCCATACCACTAGATAGATGTAGCTTCTAGGATGACTGGATGAGTGGCAACCAAAGCAATAAAATAATGAACAACATTTGAGGCGCACCTAATCATTGAATTTCTTTCTAAAAAATATACTTAGGAAGCAAGATGGATGGAACACTACATACTTGCAATGGCGGAGTGACTCATAGCGCTCGGATTCAGTCATGACAGTTTTCCCCTTATACATGTGGGTGATTTCATCATTGCAACACCCAACAAGTAAATAGGTGTTGGGAAATCTGAAAGGCAAAGAAAACTTGGTCAATTCACAAACATACTTTTCACCAAAGAATAGTTATCTAGTATGGAAGTAAACAGTAAGATCTTAAAGAAAGATAAAGCACATGCATTCTTATACAGGATGGAAATATTACTGACTATCTCATAAATTAATCAAACCTACCATCATGTTTCCAGATCTCAAATGTCATATAACTGACTATCAAGTCAAAGTCAACACCTGTTCATAGCATCTGAAGCACTGGTCCTCAAGAAAACGTACCATGACCAAATTCTCTATCATGTAAGTAATTAATTCATCAGGTAGGGGAAAAAAAAAAGAACTCAAGATGTCCTTCATATATATTTATTTTATTACTTCAGATTAAGCACAACCAGCATACATGTGCGCATGCACGTGCACACACAGAGACAGACAGACAGAACAATTGCAGTTACCCTCCACCAACAATTGCAACGCACTATTACACCGTCCATATCAAACTGCACAACTGCAATTGCAAAAACTTTATCCACAAATTCCCAAAAAACTCTGAATGTTATTACATCCTCGAATCTGACTGACTTGACCAAAGAAAAAGAATATGACGAGTCAATTTGTCAAATTATTGATTTCGATCCCTAATTATATTACTGTTTTCAATGCTCGGAGATCTTATACCTAAAAACCCTCTTTTTTCTCTTTTTTTGGTGACCTACCACTAATAGGCTAAAAATTTCAACAACAGAGCATGCACGCATGCGCAATGCCCGTTCATACACGTATATACCTTAACCATGAACTGTGCAATCCAGACATATTTAGCTACAGCTAATACTGCTGCCAAATCTCATTATTAAAAACCAATTTTATTTTAGTACAACTTTTTTTTTTTTTTGAAAAAACGAAAAGAAAAAGAAGAGAACAGTTTCACACTTGCCCTCAATGCATCCATGTCTACACAATTGATCTATAATATTGTGCAAAAGATAATTTCATGGATGCAGCAATCCATAACCAAATCACCCCCTATAAATCAACAGATACTAAAGAAACGATTTAAAAGAGAGAGAGAGAGAGAGAGAGAAAGAGATGAATCGAGGGATGAAATCTCACGATTTTTTGGCCTGTTCTAGGGCTCGAGCGTGGCCAAAGTGGAAAAGATCGTAGATTCCATCGGCGTATACGCGGACAGGCCTGTCCTCCGGAACATCCTTCTCAGGCTCCGCCGCCAGCGCTGGAGAAGAAAACTGCTCGTAGTGGGATTCTGGGCGTCGCCGGAGACTCCTCGGCGGACTCCGGCGGCACGCCAGTGGCATCGTCGCCGTCCTCCTTGGGGTTTCCGCCCTGCCGCTTCCGTGGCACGCGCGCCATTGGATGATCAGATCCTGTCGCCCGATATAGTGGTCTCCGAGCTTGGATCGGGAGGGTGCTGCCGGTTTTCTTCGTGGATGAGAGCGGTTTCCCGAATCTTTGGAGAGAGAGAGAGGGAGGGGAGGAAGGTGGGGGGGTGAGGAGAGCAAGAGAGGGAGAGCGGAGACCCGGGGAGAGAAGACGAGGGAGAGACGCTTAAAAAGACGTTTTTAGAGAGAGAAGGGGACGGATCCGTGGGCGAAAACCCCGTTCTATATTTGTAATAGGAAAAGAATTTCCCCGGGGTACTCCAACTATTATTTAGATTTTTGATATGAATTTACCGTTTTAGCCCTATTTGCCGGTATTTGTAATAGCAAGGAAAAAATTGACTAAAATATATCTAAGTAATCATATTTCTCTGCTTAACAATTCAAAGCTCTAAATTTGAGTCCCCAATAATTAACTTTAAATGATTTGAATCTAGATAATTGTATACGAATGTTGATCATTTTCCATAATCAAATAATTATTTATTTTTTCTTCTTTTATTATAAAATTAAAAATAATTTTATATATGCAATATAAAATTATAAAGATTAAGTTTCATACAATATATATTTTTTAGAACTTTCAATTATATAGAATATCTTGATTCCTGCGTCATTACAGGCATGACATCATAAAATCCAAACAAAGAATCTAAAATTACAATGGTTTCAGAAAATTTTCCAGTTTTGTAATATGAATATTGTATTATTTTATTCTCTCAAGAAAAAAAAATTCTTGATGTGCTGTGTTTGTTATAAATAAAAAATATTGAAAAAAAATGATTACTTAAATTATGATATAATCACAATAATAAAATTATTAATTGATAATATTTTATTAATTATTATTGATTTTTTTTATCGATTGATTTTTAAAAATATATTATTATTTTATAAAATAATCGAAATTGTTCAAAAAAATTAAAGCTATAATGTAATTTTTGTTAATTATTTTAAAAATGAGTACGAGACTGCTAATTCATTATTGCTTATCGTTGTGGATTATCTTTCCAAACTTATCTCATTTTTTTACATTGTTACTATTTTTTTTGTTTATACGTTTTCCAAACCAGAGCAACATTTGTACGATGATTCCTTTGGTGTTTTTTTTTTTTTGTGAGGTGGGGGCGGTTCTGTAAATTTATACGTAGACAAGAAATTTCAGGGAACAAAGGTGCCAATAATGTTCTCTCTCTTTATTCTTCAAAAGAAGTGCTTGGAGGACAAAAGGTCGGACGCCGGGCCGGGTTCAACGGGAACTCGCTGGCGGATGACACGTGACTCCCGCGTTCAGGCCCATGCCGTCTGCCGACACCGTCTAATCAATGATTTGGCGGGGACAAAACTCTCACCTCAAGAAAGTTCAAGCCACGAGGACTCATGCAGTCATGTGGCCATGGAAACAAGCATCCGATGTCGCATCTCCATCACATGCGTCAATTGTACAGTTTAAATCTTAAATCATCGTTCCTGGATCATGAGCCATCCATATAGTTAATAATTAAATGTGGAAAAAGATGCGCTGATCTGGACCTATTCTAACGATCCATCATCTGCAATATTTATTCAATTCGTGGTGTGGACTGGATCATGACTTGCATCTTCACAAGGCATGGGTGCAACATGATACATGAGACTATTAGATTTCATGCATGAGATTTGTGGCTAGCAAAAAAAATGCTATATAAATTGTGCTAATGCCGACATTTTAAATCATGAATATCCTCTAAGCCCAATCATTTATTAACTTTATTTGAAAATAATTATTCTTTTAAATATTTATATTTTCCTTCTTTTCAAATAAAAATTTTTATCAGCTAACAAATAAATCTTAATTAGAATATTTTTTTATTTGGTTGAAAATGTAGATACCAACCACTATTTTATTCTGCAACTAGTATCACAATAGAATAACAATGAAATAATAATTATTATTTAAATTATTACATATAACATAATAGGAGATCTCAAAGGCCCACATCATAATGCCATCATTTAAATATTAAATTTTAATAGAAATTATACTGATTGGGTTGTTAAAATTGTTATCCCATCCGGTTCTTAAAAAAAATATAAAAATCAATTATGGTATGTGATCATTTATGTCCAAAAAATTAGTTGGCTGCCAGCAGCACAAAATTTTGATCTTATTATTTGGACGCAGACAGTGATAGGGCAATATGAGTAATTTATAATTTTTTAAAAAATAGTATGTAGCCCAGTCAACAGTTAAGGTGGCATTCTAGAAAAGTCAAATGTTTTGAAAAATCTCCTTAACGGCGTGCAACAGTTTTAAGTCAGTTTATTAAGTCTTTAATATTGTAAAGATCAATAAGTAATGTTCTAGTTCCAAAATGAGTTTTTTTTGACTTCCAAAGTTGTATTTAATGTTTATTTCATCCGCTGCATTATGGCCTTAAATATTGTAAGCTAATAATACAAAATAGTTGAGAAAAGAAAAAAAAAATTGTAGAAGCAGTAACTTACAAATTCAGCTTCCTATTTTAATTTTAAGTATTCTTCAGATTTTCTCTAAATAAACTCCTTCCTACTTATAATTACTTTTTTTACCCAACAAATTTGATATCAAGCTACGATTAGCTTGATATGGCTACCAATCCTTCATCTTCTTCTAGCACCCTCTTTTTATTCACAAAGTCAAGTTCTAATCTTTGAGGATGAAAATTATGGGTATTGGAGACCAAATGATGTTCTTCTTCATCTCTTAAGATTTGTAGGATTTGATAGAAGAAGACTATGAAAACCACCAACTACAGGATCAAGTACGGTATGGACTGCTGAAAAATAGTCCAATACAAAGAGAATGTGAAGAAGAATGCTCTTGCTTTGAGGTATCTACATCAAGGAGTGAGTAGAGCAATTTACCCTCGCATCTACGGCATCATCAAAGCCAAAGTTGCTTGGAAAACTTGAAGAAAGAGTTTCAAGAAAATGAGAAAGTCATTTCATCCGACTATAATCCCTATGGAGGAGTTTTGATAATCTTCAAATGAAGATTCGGAATCTATCAAAGAGTTCTTTTCTAGAGTAGCTGAAATTGTAAATCAGATTAGAGGCTATGGAGATATAATTGAAGAAAAGAAGATTGTAGAAAGATTCTTAGGAGTCTTTCTCCTAAGTTTAATCATACTATGTAGCAATCGAATAATTAAAGGATCTTTCAAAGATGTCAATGTTTGATCTTAGTGGTTCTCTTGAATCACATGAAGAAGAAAATTCGGAAGTTATCAAATCAGCCTTTAAAGCAAACTTTTCAGTCCAAAGTCCATTTGTCCGAGAGATGAACATGAGAAGAAAAGAGGTCAAGGGAACCAAAGAAGAGGTCAAGAATCAAAGAAGAGGTCACGGCAAAAGTAGAAGCTGTGGAAGAGGTTTTCAGCCTCAAAAGTAAAAAAATTCAGATTCTTCTTGTATTATTTGCAAAAATCAATCATGCATCATTCGAGTGTTATTTCAAATGCAGAAAGTGCAAAGTTTCTAATCATTCTCAAAAGAAATGCTTGCATCAGAAGACAGAAAGAAATGAAGCAAACTTCACGAAAGAAAATGTGGAAGAATAGGTGTTTTACACTTGTATGAATGCTGAAGCTAAAGAAGATAAAGTCTGATTTTTTGATAGTGGTTGTAGTAACCACATGACTGGAAATAAGGAGCTTTTTGTAAAGCTAGATGAAAGCATAACAAATCAAGTGATTCTCAATGATGGAAAAGCAGAAAAAATTCAAAGAAAGGAGTAACTACTGTCAACACAAAAATTGGAAGCCAAAGGTATATTCAAGATGCTCTATATGTCCAAACCTTGCATATAACTTGCTTAGTATTGGACAGTTAGTTCAGAAAGATTATCGAGTTTGTTTTGTCAACAATGAATGTAAAATTATTGATAAGAAGAACAAGACCTTGATAGCTAAAGTAAAATGAAGAAATAAAATTTTCCTCTAACAATGACATATTCAACCAATATTGCTCTTAAAAGTGATGTTGCTGATGAATCTTATCTTTGACATCTAAGATATAGTTATCTGAATCAAAAAGAACTGCAGCTTCTATAACAAAAGAAGATGGTGGTTGGATTACCTCAACTAGATCAAAAGGATAGAATCTGTGAAGATTGTGTTTATGAAAAAATGCATCATCTCCCTTTTTCAAAGATAGTATGGAGAGCAGAGGCACCTTTAGAGTTGGTGCATGCAGATATCTTTGATCCTATGAGGACACCTTCATTTGAAAATAAGAGGTATTTTCTACTATTTATTGATGATTTTACAAGGATGATCTGGATTTATTTTATAAGTTAGAAATTAGATGTATTTTCTATTTTTATGGAGTTTAAAGCTCATGTTGAGAGAGAAAGTGGCTGTAAGATAAAGTCCTTAAAGACTGATCGTGGAGGAGAGTTTATTTTTCATCCCTTCATGGAGTTGTTACGCCCAAATCCGGGATATAACACGGCCATGCTATCGAGGGATGGAGCACATGATAAACGAAGTCAATCCATCATAATATCTAAAATCCATCAAATAAAAAGATTCAATTCCATTGTTCATCAAATAATCGAACCAATATTGGTTCAGAGCATCTAAATCAAAAGCAAGTATCAATCTGAATCTCAATATTTATAAATAACTACAAATCTGTGATTATAAAATAACTAAATTTTACTATCAAATTTTCAAGCTTGCTATGCAGATCTTCAAATCTGAATTTTTTTGCCGATCCTAACCTTATTCCTCTGTTCAAACAAAAAAAAAATAAAAAGAATATGAGCTACACTAGCCCAGTAAGTAGAACTTGCGCTTCCTTATCGGATCAAACATAAGTTTTTCATGATAATGCAATATTTAAAAATAACAGATAATACAAAATAAAAATTTCATAGAGCATAAAATAAAACAAGTTATAAACTCATCATGCATGCATAAATCATGTATATTTCACAATCATGAATCATAAATCATTTTCATCATGTATTCATGTCATGTTTCAAAATATTGCTCACAGATATTCGTGCTAAGGTCACTATTATACCGTGACAGGTCATATTTCTTAATCGACAGAGTTCTTAATTCATGTGCCAATTTTATACCCGCTGACAGGATCATGTTTCGTGTGGATGCTAGCTCCGGATGTCGACCTTTCCCGAAGGGATTCATTCATAGCCATCTGAGAGCCTTTGAAATCATTATATCTTTTTCTTAAAGCATACATATACATAGATGGAAAAACAATGAAATTCATGCTTCATAATCATGCTATTTTCATAAGACATATTCATAAAATCAATGCTCATAATAAAACATGCTTTTTCATATCACATATGCCGATCCTTATTTTATGAAAAATTATAATTTCATCAATATAATTTTTTGCATAAAAATATGATCATTTAAAAATAAATAAGGAGCATAAGATCTACTTATCTCATTCATCTTAGATCTTCAGACTTCGTTAGAAGAATCAGCTAATCCTATTTAAAATATCAAATCATCATCAATTTTTATTTCATGAATATAATAAGATTAAATTATAAGAAAAGAGGACTGTTGACCGGATGTGTCGGACCATCCAGATACCAAGATAATTTAGGATCTCTGATCTGAGGGTCAGATTCAAGTGACTTGATTAAGAAATTGTGAAGCACAGATTAGATCAAGATCAATCAATAGAGTTCATTAATAATGAATTTGAAAGATCTTGATATGATCAAATGAGGTTGACATACAGCACGATATCAAAGCAACTTTGGATCATCTTGTTAGAGTCAATATGAACCCTAAAAGATGAAGGCATGACTTGGTACAGGATTCATAAACCTTCTTAGAGAGAGAAAGTCAATATGAGAGAGAAAATAAGAGAGAAAGTGAGAGAGAATCTTCGTATCCTTCAAAAGTGGCAATCATGATTAAGATCATCAGAGGTCATATAGGTGACTTAATATGGATTAATCATGATTGATGTTATCAATTTCGAATAAAGATCGATCGGGATCCAATCTACTGCATGAATTTGAGCAGTCTCAGATTATCATATTTTCATCTCAAGTTTATCCTAGGTCTGTGATACAATCAGAGAGAGAGAATGATCCTAGAGAGATAAAATCCATAAAAAGAGGTAAAAGGTCTAGAGAGAAAATAAAGAGAGAATTTAGAGAGAAAAAATATAGAGAGAAGATAGAGAAGAAAGTCTAATTCTAGAGAAAGACTTAAGAGAGAGATGAGAGAAACTTTCTCTCACATGTATTTTATTATTATTATTATTTCTTTTTTTTTTCTTTTTTTTTTTTTTTTTTTCTTTTTCTTTTCTTTTTCTTTTTCTTGTTCCCGTGGCCTTCTTTGGCCGAAACAGGGGACCTAGAGGTCCCCGTGCCTTTGACCGACCGATCACGGCCATTCCCTGCCCGACGGTGGCGCGGCAAGGGGCGACCCTCCCGTGCTCGGAGGCCGAAGCCGGCGGTCGGCGGTGACCGTCGGTGCCATAAAAAAATCAGAAAAAGGGAGAGAAGAACAGGCTTTCTTCTCCGACGAAATCCGACGGCTCCTGTCGCCGGCGGTCGTGTCCACAGGCATGGGAAAGAAGGAAGAGAAGAGAGGAAAGGAGAAAGGACTTACCATGGCCTCCGATGACCTCCACCAGCGTGAAATCGGCGAGCACGAGTCGAGGGGCCGGCTTCAATCGAGAAAATTGGAGAAGAACTCCGGTGATCGTCGGTGACTATTGTGTCTTCTCTAGAGGAGAGGAGGGGGTTCTTATAGGGCTCGTCCTAGGTCTTTTAATGGCCCTAGGACTCTGATTCCTAATCGAAATCGGAGAAGGGGAAGACTCTGATCGGGAGTCTTCTTCCCTTTTTTTTTTTTTTTTCTGGGTGGCTTTGTGGCTTTAGGCCCAGTGGGCTGGGTTATCACATTCTACCCCCCTAAAAAAAATTTCATCCTCAAATTTAACATACCTTCATTTTTAAATAAGTGTGGATATCTCATCTTATATCATCTTCAAGCTCCCATGTAGCCTCTCTCTCTTCATGATTACTCCAATGAATCTTCACATATGGAATGATGCACCGTCTTAGAACTTGCTCTTTTCGATCAATAATTCGAGAAAAATTTTTCATAGGTTAAGTCTTCATGAACTTGCAATGGCTCATACTTTATCACGTTATTTAGATCAGGTACAATTTTTTTTTTTAGTAGTAAAACATGAAAGACATTGTGCACTTAGAATAAATCTGGTGGTAAAGCTAGTTCGTAAGCAACATCTCCTACTCGGCTCAAAATTTAAAAGGTTAATATATCGCGGACTCAGCTTGCCATGTCTCTCAAACCTCATGACACTTTTTGTAGGTGATACTTTTAGAAAAATATGATCATCGAAGTGAAATTTAATTCTTTCTTTTTCTATCTGCCCAACTCTTCTGTCTATCCTATGCTGCTTTGAGTCTTTTCTTGATCAGATAGATTTTCTCTCTAGCATCCATTTATTATCAGTAAAATCTTTCCTTATTTACAACTAACGTATTTCATAATATCTTTTGATTTAAAGATTAATATTTTTAATCAATTCAGACCATCACACTTTTACTGCGCACTCTGATCTCAACTTACCAAATTATCTAAGTCTATCAAAAATATCTTTGTATATTAAATCAATCAAAGATAGATCCAACTTTCAGATTTCATATAAAATTTAGGATAAAATTTAAGATTTTCTTGTCATTACTATCTCTTAGGCATAGTATATCAAAACTAAATCTTCATCCACCTTCTATATTTGAACTTATTACATAAGCTTCACCACTCCTCAAGAATCCAATATGTCTAGAATTAATTTGAGTTAACCTTCGATTTACCTTACAATCATTTAGACAACTTCCAAACCAACTTTTCTTTGCAAAAGAATTAACATCAAAATCAGCAAAGTTATCATGTCCTTTATCCGTATAGGTTTAGCATTCCAATGTCATCAAATATACCTAATATAATATATCCATACCTCCCACTTCATTCTAGGGTCAACACTTCTCGTACTCAAGTCAACCTTGCTAATTAAAATTTAAGATATAACTCGTCAATTCTATTATAGACATCATATGCCATTTATACATAAATTTATCATAATACCTATTAATTCAAAATCAAATTATTGAATTTTTTTTTATATCTCTCATGTTCCTCACGATCTTAGCCTCAAGTTCAAATATCACTAAAGTCACAATCCCGAATAATGATAACCTTAAATTCAAATACCACTTAAGTCATATTTTCTAGTGATCATAACCTAAACTTTATATCATTCTATCACGTCCTTAATGATTATAATCTTAAGCTCTGATATTATCTATTATACTCTACTCGGTCACATCCTATTGATCATACATAAAGTTTTGATATCACTTTATAATCTCAATGATCTTAAACCTAAGCTCTGATATTATTCTATCATATCCTAATCATTTATATCATTTATATCATAATCTCCAATGATTATAACCTAAGCTCTGATACAATAAAATGTCACGCCTCAAATCTGGGACATAACACGGCCATGCTATCGAGGGATGGAGCCCACGATAACACGAAGTCAATCCATCATAATCATCTAAAATCCATCAAATAAAAAGATTCATTCATTGTTCATCAAATAATCGAACCAATATTGGTTCAGAGCATCTAAATCCAAAAGCAAGTATCAATCTGAATCTCAATATTTATAAATAACTATAAATCTGTGATTATAAAATAATTAAATTTCTGCTACCAAATTTTTAAGCTTGCTATGCAGATCTTCAAGTCTGGATTCCTTTTGCCGATCCTAACCTTATTCCTCTGTTCAAACAAAAAGAAAATAAAAAGAATATGAGCTACACTAGTCCAGTAAGTAGAACTGTGCTTCCTTATCGGATCAAACATAAGTTTTTCATGATAATAAATATTTAAAAAATACAGGTAATACAAAATAAAGTATTTCATAGAGCATAAAATAAAACAAGTTATAAACTCATCATGCATGCATAAATCATGTACATTTTACAATCATGAATCATAAATCATTTTCATCATGTATTCATGTCATGTTTCAAAATATTGCTCACAGATATTCGTGCTAAGATCACTATTATACCCATGACAGGGTCATATTTCTTAATCGACAGAGTTCTTAATTCATGTGCCAACTTTATACCCGCTGACAGGGTCATGTTTCGTGTGGATGCTAGCTCCGGATGTCGACCTTCTCGAAGGGATTCATTCATAGCCATCTGAGAGCCTTTGAAATCATTATATCTTTTTCTTAAAGCATACATATACATAGATGGAAAAATAATGAAATTCATGCTTCATAATCATACTATTTTCATAAGACATATTCATGAAATCAATGCTCATAATAAAATATGCTTTTTCATATCACATATGCCGATCCTTATTTTATGAAAAATTATGATTTCATCAATAGTAATTCTTTGCATAAAAATATGATCATTTAAAAATAAATAAGGAGCATAAGATCTACTTACCTCATTCATCTTAGATCTTCAGATTTCGTTAGAAGAATCAGCTAATCCTATTTAAAATATCAAATCATCATCAATTTCTATTCACGAATATAATAAGATTAAATTATAAGAAAAGAAGACTGTTGACTGAATATGTCGGACCATCCAGATACCAGGGTAATTCAGGATCTCTGATCTGAGGGTTAGATTCAAGTGACTTAATCAAGAAATTATGAAGCACAGATTAGATCAAGATCAATCAATAGAGTTCATTAATAATGAATTTGAAAGATACTTGATATGATCAAATGAGGTTGACATACAGCACGGATATCAAAGCAACTTTGGATCATCTTGTTAGAGTCAATATGAACCCCTAAAAGATGAAGGCATGACTTGGTACAGGATTCATAGACCTTTTTAGAGAGAAAAAGTCAATCATGAGAGAGAAAGTAGAGAGAGAAAATAGAGAGAGAATCTTCGTATCCTTCAAAAATGGCAATCATGATTAAGATCATCAGAGGTCATATCAGGGTGACTTAATATAGATTAACCATGATTGATGTTATCAATTTCGAATAAGGATCGGATCGGGATCCAATCTACTGCATGAATTTCGGAGCAGTCTCATATTATCATATTTTCATCTCAAGTTTATCCTAGGGTCTGTGATACAATCAGAGAGAGAGAATGATCCTAGAGAGACAAAATCTATAAAAAGAGATAAAAGGTCTAGAGAGAAAAAATAGACAGAAAATTTAGAGAGAGAAAATATAGAGAGAAGATAGAGAAAGAAAGTTCAATTCTAGAGAAGAAAGACTTAAGAGAGATGAGAGAAACTTTCTCTCACATGTATTTATTATTATTATTATTATTATCCTTTTTTTTTCTTTTTCTTTTTCTTTTTTTTTTTTTTTTCTTTTCTTTTTTTTTTCTTGTTCCCGTGGCCTTCTTTGGCCGAAACAGGGGACCTAGAGGTCCCCGTGCCTTTGACCGGCCGATCACGGTCATTCCTCATCCGACGGTGACCAACGGCAAGGGCCGACTCTCCCATGCTCGGAGGTCGAAGCCGGCGGTCGGCGGTGACCGTCGGTGCCATAAAAAAATCAGGAAAAGGAAGAGAAGAACAGGACTTTCTTCTTCGATGAAATTCGACGGCTCCTGTCGTCGGCGATCGTGTCCACAGGCATGAAAAATAAGAGAGAAAAGAGAGGAAGAGGAGGAAGGACTTACCATGGCCTCCGATGACCTCCACCGGTGTGAAATCGCGACGAGCACGAGTCGAGGGGCCGCGGCTTCAATCGGGAAAATCGGAGAACTTCAATGATCGTCGGTGACTATTGTGTCTTCTCTTAGAGGAGATGAGGGGGGTTCTTATAGGGCTCGTCCTAGGATCTTTTAATGGCCCTAGGACTCCGATTCCTGATCGAAACCGGAGAAGGGGAAGACTCTGATCGGGAGTCTTCTTCCTTGTTTTTTTTTTTTTTTTTTTTCTGTATGGGCTTTGTGGCTTTAGGCCCAGTGGGCCAGGTTATCACAAATACAAACACAATTTTTACATGAAAAATCCTTTAAATTGAAGGAAAAAACTGTGGGCAGAGAAAGATGAAAATTTTTTTGACTACCTTCAAAGTTAGAGATTGCAGAGTATAAGGCAAAAGATCTTAGAAAAGTACTCATACCTGAAGCAACATATCTCGCTAAAATTGCTACACTGAGATATAAATAGAATTAGATTGGATCAAAATAGGTATGCTCTACCCAACAAGATGGAAAGATCTCTATTATCTCTGTGATCAGTGCTAATCTAAATGCAAGACACCTCTACATATGTATGTATGTATGTATATATATATATATATATATATATATATATATATATATATATATATATATATATATATATATATATATATATACATACATACATACATATATATATATATATATATATATATATATATATATATATATATATATATGTATGTATGTATATATGTGCGTGTGTATGGATGTATGTATACATGTATGTATGTAAATATCCATACAAGTGATCATGGATATGAATCCTTACCTTTATTAGTGGTAAAATTTAGATGAAGTGTTGATCAACCTGAATGCTTGCATGGCATATCTAATTAATTTAATATCAATATGGAACTAATTCGTTCTTGATCAATATTCTATTTATTTTCACTAATCTTGTCTATTTTGAAATATTGAGTCGTGTTTGAACTACAAAAAGAATCCAGCCAGAATTATGCGAGGATGGACCTCAGTAGTATAAATAGAGCCTATTTATCATAGTTTTTAAGAGATCAATGAAAGAAAATTGGACATAGACCCTACTTTCACCAAATTTTCTACTTTTTCTCTAAATCCTTTTTGAGAGATTCATGTTGAGTAGTTGGAAAAATTCTTTCTTCTCCTCAATCGGATGAATATTTGTTGTGCATTGGAGAGATCCTAGATACTTAAACAACAACACCACAAATCAGCATTTTTAATATCAACAGTAAGACAAGTGTTAAAGGAGGCCAAAGTAAAATGCTGTTGACTCGCCAATTCTTACTATCTTAGATTCACCCTACCCACATCGAGCTAGATGGATCAAACTTATAGTTGGCCTAGCTTCTTGTGGCCTCACATATTGTATTATGAACTCCTCAATATTTATGAAATCCTTAAAAGAGAGGGTGGTTGAAGCTATGAAAAGAAGTATGCACCGCAATAAGGACTAGGACAAGATGACATGATCTTGTTGACTTGCCAATTCTTACTATCCTAAATTCACCCTACCCACATCGAGCTAGATGGATCAAACTTATAGTTGGCATGACTTCTTGTGGCCTCACATATTATATTATGAAGTCCTTGAAAGAGAAGGTGGTTGAAGCTATGAAAAGAAGTGTGCACCACAATAAGGACTAGAACAAGGTGCCAAGATCTTGGCATGCATTTTTTGTGTTAGTAGTGGATATTCAAAGTCGAATATACTTAAAGGCTAAGAGTGACATACTCATTAAGGGGGCCAACAACCAATATATTAGTTGATGAATAGACAATCACTAATTTACAGCTAATAGTTGACACCCTCATCTAGGGCTATCAAATGAAAAAGCTGCGAATGAATAGCATACGTTTGGCTCAAAATTTATCTTGATATTGACTTGTATAATTAAAAAATGAGAGACACATTAGCTACAAATTTGTGCTCAAAAAAATTAATTAATGAGTGGAGTATAAGCTAGTTTGCATTAAGCTCAATATAGCTTGAAATGAAAAATAAATATGTAATAGAGTAAATTACAAAAACTCCCTTCAGATTAGGTTTACACTACTCAATAGTTTGGAACACTTATGCTTATCCTCTCGAGGTTTATTTTTTCCAACACTTTAACTTATAATTTAACAAAATGTTAATCAAAGCATTAACCTTAAATGGGACCCAAATACCATATTAGAAAAAGATTCTAAAAATAATAAAAATAATCTTGAGTGACATAACAACCATCCAAAGATATAAGAAAATATGTGTATTCTCCTTCCTACTCAAGCACAATTTCAACTTTTCACATGATACAAATGGTTTTATTAGCGCTATTAATTTAACTAGGTGTAAGTATAGATTTTACAAACTATCGAGTGTAAATGCAATAAATGTAAACCTCAAAAAAAAATTTGTAATTTACTCTATATAATATTTTATATAATATTAAACAGTAACAAACAAAAATAAGTAATAATAAACAATAAGTATTAAACTAAATAAGAAATGGACTTAGTTGCTAGATGAATATCAATTTCTGTATATTCATGATTAATTACAAATTGCAGCCATTAGATTAATATTGACTAATAGAAGAAAGGGGCTAAGGGCTTAAATATGCTTCATCATTCTCATCCTCTCCCTTTCCTCCTCTTTCTTTACACCCTTTCCAAGGTGGCATAGAACTACCTCCCCTTCATTCATCCCTCTCTCTCTCTACCCTAATTTCCCTTTCTCTAATGCATGTTCATCTCTTCTATGGCCTTTCCACATTTGGAAGGGATGCACTTATCCTTTGTTGTAGAGATAGCTCTTGGTATTTGCATCAATAGATCTCTTTTTTCAACACTCTCATCTATCTCTAAACTTAGGTTTTCAACAAGCCTATTGAGTCAAATTCAAGCTAGCTCAAAATTAAGTGATAATCCAGATGGATCAACACACTTGATTTGGATTACCTTGGTTACTATAGGTATCTGAGAAGATTATCAGACTCAGTATAGATCACTTTGGTTAGAATGGATATCTAGGAGAGGATCATCATAACTCGATATAGATTACTTTGACCACTATGAGCATTTTAGCTACCATGAGTAGAGCTAGATAGGATCGAGAAGTAAGATCCACCATATTAGAAAGCTGAATTACATATTAAACTTCACGAGACAATAACTTCCTCATAAAATATCTGATTGAGATGATTTTTTTAAAAAAAATTAGATCGCTGTTCAAGCTACAACTTTAGCTGAGCCTTCTAAGATATTGAATCGGATCAAAATTTCATCATTTGGATCTTAAAACTGAATGGTCTTCTTTTTGGAAAAGATTTTGATTGAAGATTATCTTCCAATTAATAACGAATTAGATGAATGATAGCAGGCAAAGTTGATGTAGAGATCGTGACCTATCTCTTGTAAGATTTTAGTTATTTTTTATGACTTTTTATATTAATCATTTTTTGTAGAGACTTAGTCGTATTTGAACTAGGATGAGGAATCCAACCTAAGTTGGTCATAAGCAAACTTTCTTTTAGAAACTAGGAAGAGAAATTCTACTTAAATTATACAAGAAAGAAATGTATTATTATAAATAGGGGCTATGTACTTCAATTTTTGTGATAGATAATCAATCAATGAAAGAAAAGATGACTTAAACATCTATTTTCATAATTCTTTCATCTTCTATTTTTTTTGAGAGATTTGATTCGAGAGAATTGAAGAAAATCTTCTTTCCTCCTAAACGGTTCAAGCTAGTTAGAGCTAGCCTCCTTTCCAGCTTGACTTGGTCTCGAGCCACATTCGAGCTATCTGTATTGAATTTTAAGCTGAAATTTAGTTAGCCTTATCTAGCTCAAGGTGGTTCGTTTATACCCATACCTCATTGTTTGTTAGGTTATTGAATAACAAGTTAGAAACTTGAAGTTTTTACTCCTTGGCCTTAATCTTCTTGCATGTTGAGAAGTTGATCTTCTCAAAACCTCTATCCTTCATGTGAGTGAAGTTGTAGAGATGTAAATGTTGGACTCGGTACCTAGAGTGCAAGAGGAAAAGCCTCCTATCTTTGACTATCATGATTTAAAACCAAGCAAACAAGATTGGTTGTTTTTTTTTGGGGGTAGAACAAGATTGGTTGTCGGTGTTTGCAAGGTGGCAAAGAAATAAACAAGTTGGAGATGCCATTCCCTATATCTTGGAGCTAGAAATATACTTTTTTCTTTCATGTTATTAACTCTCCCATCCCATTATTATCATTTTGTGGAAAGAACAAGATATCAGTGAGCACTACATGGTAGTGTAAGATTCCATTTGTAGAAGGAAAAAGGAAAGGGGACTCCATATTAAGAATCCCAGTTGCTTCAACCAAGTAATATGAGGAAGTGGTGGTGTAAATTGATGACAGGAGGGATCTTGTTGCTAATTAATTATGGATAATTATTGCAAGAGGACACATGTATAAATCGGTGTTGTTCTTCTATTAAGGTCAATAACTCACCATTTTTGGAGATGGGTCTGTAATGGATCTTATCCTTTTAGGGGTACAAGATTACTAGTTTGAGATGGCCTTGTTTCTTTAAAAGATGTATTTTCATAGGACCACTCCTAAGAAAAAATACCCTCCATCTTTTTTTTAATGAAAGATGTATTTTCATAGGACTACTCCTAAGAAACAAACTCTCCATCTCTTTTTTCAATAGCCGAAAACCTAGTAGGTGATCTAAGGGCTACGTAAAGATATTCGAAGGGCAACAAAGCTGAGTCTCTGGCCTGGTAGGTTTATAATTACTAAAGAAGCTGATTCAGAATAGTTGGAGCAGTGCAACTTACTTAAGAATCTGTGTTACTTGTGCACTAGTATCCAGATCCTACAACCAATATCAAAGAAATTTTCCACAGGATATGTGCAAACACTTCTGCTTATTAGTGTTTCTATTTTCAGCTTTTAAATTTGGCATAGAGTTGAATTACTTCAATAATGAGTTTGATGCATTTTATTTCTCAAAAATTTGTCAAGAATATAGACATTAAAATAATATTACAAAGTGTTATTTTTCCAAATTCTTAAGCTAATGAAGATGTTCAATCAAAAACATACATATAGAGGGTGAGTCTCGGCATAGCGATAAGATTGCTCCATTATGACATGAAAGTCAGAGGTTTGAAATACATAAATGACCCCTCCATATATAGAGAAAAGGCTGTTCATATCTGAGGCTTTCTCCACAATAGCAGGAGCCTTGTGCATTAGGTCGCCTATATACATACGCAGAAACAATGACCATTTAATATTTTATATTAGTATAATAATATATAGGTAAAATAAAATTTTTTAAACTCAGCAGCGCTTTTTCCTGTAGTTGAGTCAGATACCTAAACATGTGTCCACATGTGATATCCTCATGTTCCTTGCCACGCAACATATTGGAAAGTGTTTGGTTGATATTGAATTAGGATGGATAGAAATGGAGGAGTGGGAGGAATGAATAACGTTCTATTGAGTGATGCTATACAAGATGAGTGTTGGAGGAGATGTGGAGTTGCTCTGTTCTCTACATTGAGAAAGAGCCAAAAAAATAAAAAGCTGAAAATAAAGAAAAGGAGGTGTGACTTTTTTTTTTGTGGGATGATTATAAACTGAACTGCATTTATTTGTTTCCAATAGGACTATATATAGCCTTTACATAAGCTGGTACAACTAGAGATAAACTGAGCATAATAGAGTAGGAGATAAAGATGATTTGAATCAAACTAAGGGATAAAGATTTAGATCATAACAAACTAAGAGATAAAAGTTATCTGCTCATTCAACTTTGAAATATATTCTCGACACTCCCTCTTGATTCAAAGTTACACCTTCTAACAATAATTTGAAGTAGTTATGCTTGTCTCGACTAAGTGATTTAGTGAGAATATCTGCTATTTGCTTATTTGTGTTACAAAACTTGAACTCCTCCATTCTTACGGCCGTCAAATCTCGAATGAAGTGATGACGGATGTCAATATGCTTTATTCTTCCATGATAAACAAGATTTTCATCGTTGCTATTGTAGCTTTATTATCAAAAGAAATTTTAGTAGCTCCATCTTGCTTTTGGCCAAAATTTTCAAGTAATCTTGTTAACCACAATGCTTGACATGCTGAAGATGCAGCAGCTAATATTCTGCTTCAGTTGATGATAATGCTGTTGTTGTTTGCTTCTTCGAACTCCAAAAAATTATACCAGAATCAAGGATGAAGATATTTTCTGAAGTACTTTTTCTGTCATCCAATGAACTTGCCCAATCACTATCAGTAAAACTAAATAATTTAAAGTTAGTCACATAAGAATACCATATCCCATAATCTAATGTTACCAATGTAACGCAGGATCCTTTTTGCTGCACCAAAATGATATTTCGTGGGAGCATGCACAAACCTTGAAACAACACCAACAGAATATATAATATTCGGTCATATGGGCATCAAATAGATTAAACCACCAACCAAACTGCTGAACAAAGTTGGATTAGCCATCTCAGTACCATCTTTAAGTCTCAACTTCTCATTTGCATTCATTGGAGTGCTTGCAACCTTGCAATTAGATTTTTTGAATCTTTTGAGAAGATCTGTTGCATACTTTTTTGAGAAATAAATTTTTACCTTCAACTTGCTTCACTTCAATCCCAAGAAAATAATATAATAAACCCAAATCTATCATCTCAAATATTTTCATCATGTAAGTTTTAAATTCTTTCATAAGAGAAAAAGATGACCCCATATAAATCTTGTCATCAACATAAAGACAAACCATAAGAAAATCATTTTTACTTTCCTTCTTCAAGTAAATAGTGGGTTCATTCACACTTCTCTCAAATCTATTTTGATGAAAATCAGAATCAATCTTATTATACCATGCCCTTGGAGCTTGCTTCAATCCATATAGAGCTTTCTTCAACTTGTATACCTTTTTATCTTTTCTATCAACTATAAAACCCTCAGGTTGTGTAACATAAACTTCTTGTAATTCATCATTCAAAAAAGCAGACTTAACATCAAACTAATAAACAAACCATTTTAATTGAGTAGCTAGTGCTAAAAAAAATTTTATTATTTCAAAACGAGCAATAAGAGAAAAAATTTTTCGAAGTCTATACTTGTTGCTACGAATATCCTTTCGCTACTAATCGTTGTATTTTTGTATGCTCCCATCAGCATGGTATTTTATCTTAAATACCCACTTCAAGCCAATGATATTTTTTCCTTGGGGTAGGTCCACCAATTTCCATGTTTCATTTTTCTCTATTCCTGCAATCCTTTCTTTCATGTCATGACACCATTCTTTCTTCTTCATTGCTTCTACAAAATAACTTGGATTTGAAACAAACAAGGAAAGTTACAAGATTTATAAATTTCTTTCAAGGATCTAAATTTTTTTGGAGAACTTTCATCTGATGAGTAATCAGAGGATGAAGTACTGCTCGTTGAAATTACAAGAGAAAAAATTTATGGACTTTGAGGAGCTGGTTATTAGTTTCACCTTCACTTGAAATCTGAATATTTGTTTCAATTCTATTGTTGTTCTAGTTTCAACTTGTATTTTATCAAACACTATATTTCGACTAGTAATCACCTTCCACTAACAGGATTATATAGTCGGTATGCTTTGGATTGTGAGTGATAACCAATAAATATACATTTTTCAGACTTATCATCAAGCTTTAATGAGTTTGTGAGTTAATCAAACATAAGCAATACAACCAAAAATTTTCAAGTGATTTACACAAGGTCTTTTACCTTTCTATGCTTGAAATGGTGTTTGATTCATGACTGCCTTTGTGGGAGATATATTCAGCAAATATACTGTAGTGGCAACCATTTCTACCCAGAATTTGTTAGGAAGATCCTTTGCTTTTAGCAAGCTTCATGCCTTTTCTATTATAGTATGATTCTTCTATTTAGCCACACCATTTTGTTATGATGTATAAGGTGCTGTAAGTTCCCTGTGAATATCATTTTCTTCACAAAATAAGTTAAAATCATTAGATAAAAATTCACCACCTCTATCTATGCGGAGAACTTTTATGTCTGCATTGCTTTGCTTTTCAATAAATATTTTAATTTTTTAAAGAACTCAAAAGCTTCAGACTTATATTTCAAAAAATACATCTAGCTCATGCGGCTATAATCATCGATAAATAACAAAAAATATTTGCTCCTACCAATGGATTTTGTGTGCATTGGTCCACATAGATGGCATGCACTAGCTCAAGAACATGTCCAACCCTCCATGCCTTTCCAATAGAAAATGGCTTTCTATATTATTTTTCATACAACATCCTTCACATACAACATTTAAAGAATCAATTCTTGGCAGTCCCACAATCATTTTTTTTTGACTCAATAATTTCAGACCATTTATATTCAAATGCCCAAAACATAAATGCCATAATAAAGATTCATTCTTCTCAATTGCAACTAATTAATCCATGATAATCAATACATGAAACTTCAAGAGGGAAAACATTTTATTTGCAATCATTCTAGCATAAGCAATGATTTGGCTTGTTTTATTTTCTTAATGCAACAATATGCATCATCAAATAATATTGAATATCCACCAGCCATTAATTGTCCAACACTTAATAAGTTATGTGCTAAACTAGGAACAAAGAAGATATCATGAAGGAG
The DNA here is from genome assembly GCF_000442705.2 of Elaeis guineensis. NCBI lineage: Eukaryota > Viridiplantae > Streptophyta > Magnoliopsida > Arecales > Arecaceae > Elaeis > Elaeis guineensis. Next base: position 2,831,759 of record NC_026005.2, read on the forward strand.
CTTCACCTTACCGTGGCCATTTTTTATAGCCACTGTACCTTTTCCTTCAACTTGTATTTTCTTATTATCTCCAAGCCAGACCTCCATCTTGTGTGACTCGTCAACTCCTTAAACATGGATCTCATACCAATCATATGATTAGAGCAAGCACCATCAAAAATCAAGTATCACATGAGACATTAGTATCATGCAAATCAGCCATAAACAACTTGCCTTCTTCTTCCTTCTCCTCTGCATAATTTGCTTGCTTTTCTTTGTTCTAACAATTTACTTCTATATGCCCAAACCTTTTGCAATAGTGACATTGAACTCCATTCTTATAGTTTTTTTGCTCATTGAAGAACTGCTTTTACTCGAATTGTCCATCAAATCATCCTCTGCCTCGATCTCTGCCACAAAATCATGTCTGCCATATCCTCTTCTGCTGATTTTTCAAATGTATCTTTCTAACTGGATGCCTCCCCCTTCACTTGAAATATCTTTTCTTTATTTTTTTCAAATGATATGTTCAACCTTGCTTCATGTGCTTGCAAAGAACCCATTAGTTAATCAAATAAAAAAATAGATAAATCTTTAGACTCCTCAATAGCAGCAACAATATGATCAAATTTTGGAGTTAAACTTCTCAATACTTTAGCTACTACAGTTTCATCAATAATATGTTCACCATATGACTTCATTTGACTAACAATATCAGTTACTCTAGACAAGTAATCTTAAATTAATTTATTACTTTTTATAAGTAACGTTTCAAACTCACGACAAAGGAATTGAAATTTTCAGTAATTACCTTTGATGAGCCTTGAAATGTCCTTTGCAAAATCATCCAGACTTCCTTTGAAGAGGTTGTTGCTGCAATTCTTGAAAATACCATTTCGTGTACAGCTTGTTGAATGAAGAACAAAGCCTTAAAGTCTTTTCTATTTTTTCTTAGCCTTTGCTCCTCATCTGGATCTGCAAACCCATTCTCTACTAAGTCCCATAGATCTTGATACTTGAATAGAGTCTTCATTTTGATACTCCAAAACTCATAGCACTCTCCTTTGAAAATAGAAATGAGAGACTGAGTAATATTCATACTGTTGTTATTTGCTGCCATAGAAACTCTCTCACAGGATTTTCAACAAACACTTGGTGATCAAAACCTGGATGCTCTGATACCAAACAACTATTAGAGGAGATGTGGAGCTGCTCTGTTCTCTGCATTGAGAAAGAGCTGAAAAAAAAAAAAAGCTGAAAACAAAGAAGAGAAGGCATGACTTTTTTTTGTGGGATGATTGTAAACTGGACTGCATTTATTCATTTCCAATAGGACTATATATAGCCTTTATATAAGCTGATACAACTAGAGATAAGGCTAAACATAACAGAGTAGGAGATAAAGATGATTTGAATCAAATTAAGGAATAAAGTATCATGCCCCGAACCCAATTCCCGGATCGGATACGTGATGGCCACACACTCTTTAGGGCATGCCCTAAAGAATATGCAAGGTCCAAAATAATTTATTACAACCTCAACATCCATAATGTCTAATTTTAATAATAATTAGTAAAACTTGTATAATTATAATTTAAATTTCTTCAATCCCTTAATCAAGTATCAATGACACACTATCTATGCATCCGTACACTTGCAAATCCATACCATAGTCAACCATGAGCATCTTGTAACTCTGAGAAGAAGAAAAAAATGGAAGGGTGTGAGCTTTACAGTTCAGAAAGAATCTCATATATCACACCATTATAATAATATAATCTAAAAATAGCAATAAATATAAAATCTCATATCCAATATTCAGAATAATACAAATATCCATATAAACATATGTCAATTATCTATCTTATCAAAAGAGATGTGTTATCATATATCACCAGTGAAAGCCTTTTATTTAGTATGAATTTTATGTCTTGTCATCTGTTTCTCTTATCACATATCTAGTTTTTTTAATCCTTTATTTTTGACTTTGGACTAATCAAGATCATACTTCAATTCTCATCTGATCAAATTTTTTACTCATAAGCCCATCAAGACTATCCCAGGCATGAGCTCCTAGCTGGCTGTCCCACATATGAAAACCCGTGGGAGGCTGTCCCAGGCATGAGCTCCTGACTAACTATCCCAGGTCTGAGCTCCTAGCTGACTGATCTACGTATGAGCCCGTGGAGGCTGTCCCAGACATAAATTTCTGATGGACTGTTCCACATGACGAGGCTAGTCTAAATTATATTTTTTAATTTAATTATTATATATTAATTTTTTTAAATCAATTTTGATTCACAGTATGATCAAATTAGATATGTCATATCCATATAATCATATCATCAATCACTGGCATACATACATATTAACACAATATATGTATATTGAAAAAATTATACAAGAAACATAGTAACTCAACATGATAATCCATCAACACGAATCCAATGATATAAAACTAAAGATACAAATCCAACAATAAAAATAGTATATATAATAGTGATCATGTATAGAGATTCTTACCTCCACTGATGATTGATCCAAGCACAGCAATCAACGAACTCTTTGATTTATAAATTTTGAAAATAAAATATTCTACTCAATATCTTATACAGACAGTCGCATCTCTATATGATCAGGATTAAACATAAAAATCATGTATAATTAAGGACAAAAAAATTATGAAAATATCCTAAAGTCACAAGTTTAGGACATCTTCTAGGATCAACCAATAAATATTGATTACATAGGTATCTGGACCCTCCACTAATCCATAAGATTTTTTAAAAAGAGAAAATTATGAAAAAAGATAAAATTTTAGAGAGAGAAAGTAGAGAGAGAAAGTGAAGAGACAATCTTCGTATCCTTCAGAAGAGACAATCATGATTGAGATCATCAGAGATCATATTAAGGTGACTCAATATGGATTAACTATGATCAGATGCTATAAATTTCGAATAAAGATTGAGCTAGGATCCAACCTACTGCATAAATTTTGAAGTAATTCTAGGTCACCTTATTTTCATCTCAAATTTGTCCTAGGGTCCGTGATGTAATTAGAGAGAGAAAGAGAGAGAGTAGAAAGACTCTACAGAGAGAAAGAAAGAAAAGATAAAAAAAGAGAGAGAGAACACTCTCTCATTTTTTTTTTTCATTTGTTTTACTTTTTCTTTTTCTTCTCTTCTTCTTTTCTTCTTTCTTTTCTCTTCTTTCTCTTTTTTCCTAACCTAACACAGGAGGGACACCCGGGGGGGGGGAGGGGCTTCATGGCTCATCCTCTGACGAGGTGTGGCTGTATGATCGAAGGTCCAACAGCAGCGACCAACGACGGTGGAGCCAGAGATGGCCAATGGCAAGGTTCAACCGGCAAGAAATTAGAAAAAAAATAGAAAAAATAGGGGATTGCCCCCTCTTTCTTTAATTTTTTTTGATTATCGGTCGATCATCGAGGGTCAAACCTCCAAAGAAGGAAAGTAGGAAGGTAGAGGTCATGACCCATGGATGCCGCACCATGGATGGTGGCACCGGTGGCCAGAAAAGGGAGGAAGAAGACTCGTTCAAAACAGATAAAAATAGAGTTTTTATTTTTTTATGGGATTTTTGACGAACCCGATGGCTAGCAGGAGTGCATGATGCCATGGAAAGGAGGAAAAGGAAGAGAGGAAGGAGGGCCGGGGCTTACCTCCATCATCGGTGAGGTCTCTGACAAAAATTTGAGATAAACACGATCAAGGTGTCTGCAGCTTCAACGAGAAAAATGGAGAAAAAAATAAGAGGAGAGATCCGGTGCTTGTTGTGGCCAATCTTAGAGGAGAGGATAGGAGTTTTATAGGTTGGAAGGGAGGTCGAATCCCCCCTGAATTCAACTTTCCCTCTGATGATTTTGGGTGGAAGAAGACTCTCAGCGGGAGTCTTTTTCGTTTGCTTCCTCTCTTTTTTTTTTTCCAAAAGTGGGCTTCAAAAATTTGAGCTTGGTTCAGGGCTCAAATGAGCTAGGTTATTATATTCTCCTCCTCTTAAAATAATTTTATCTTTGAAATTAACTTTATTTGATCAATAACTTTAAAAAATATTGATTATGTCATTTTCAAACTTTTAATAGTCTGTCTTACATAGTACTTGTTTCACAAGATTTTGATATAACAAAATTAGGTGAGATCTCAAACTTATTTCCTTCATGTTTGTTTTTCAAATTTTTTTTTCAAACAAACAATAACATTTTGATCAAGTATTAAAATACCTAATTCTTTGTCCATTATATTGGTTGATTAACTCATTACCTTTAATAAAAATCAAAGATAGCCTAAACATCAAATACTTCTTATAATTACAGGCTTCTTTTTCTTTTGACCTTTCAATAACTTTAACAACTGGACTTCCATCTTAGAAAAACCTCAACCTTCTATGTCTGTTCAACTAACAACATTAAATCTTGAAAAAAAATGATATCTATGTCAAGACATTGTAGGTTTGAACTAACAAAAGAACTATCAAGCTGTTAATAATAAACTTGAGATATTTAGGATTTTTTGACATTATCTACAATAATGAAGCAACCTACTATCAAAAATTATCCGACTATGATCAGATTAGGTCAAAATCTGTAGCATCCTTTCATTATCAATAAAATTCTTTCTTATTTATAACTAATATATTCCATCATAATATCTTTTGAATCAAAAAATTAATATTTCTAATCAATTTAATCTACCACACTTTTGCCAAGCACTCTGGTCTTAATTTACTAAATTATATAGATTTATTAAAAGATAAGAATATCCTTATATATTAGATCAATCAAAGGTAAATCTAACTTTCAAATTTTTATATAGATCTTAGAGTAAAATTTTGAGTTTCTTTGTTTTTACTACCCCTTGGGCATAACACATCAAAATTAAATCTTGATCTACTTCCTATATTTGAAATCATTGCATAAGCTTTATCACTCTTCAAAAATCTAACATATCTAAAATTAATTAAAGTTAGCCTTAGATTTACCTTACAATCATTTAGATAATTTTTAAATTAATCTTCTTTTTTAAAAAAATTAACTTCAACTCGAACAAACTAGAAGAACTCAAGTCAACATCTTGGTAAGTAGAATCAACTTTTCTTTTTTTATAGAGCTCCCTTCATCATAACCCTTAACATCAATCGATAAATCTAAGCAAAATCTTATCCTTTATATGTTAAGACTTATATAAGTCATTCAAAATTTAATAATAATAAGATATCTTAGATCAGCTCAGAAATTTAAACTTTGATTTGAATTACAGTCCATTATCTTTAATAATCACAAGAAAAAGTAAAGAATCTAATCCAAAGATGGAAATATAAATTATTAAAGATTTCATCATAACATATATATCATACTCTAACAAAACTAATTTTTTTATTCAATTTAACAACAATATCAAAATACCTTAGATCCACTTTAAAAAGCAAACTTTTGACTTGAAATTCAATGCAACTTGAAAGATTAAAAAATCAGATCCAAATATGATATTTTGAATAATCAAAGATTTCACCAAGATATGTATCTCATATTCTTATAAAAAAATTCAAGTATATTTTTCATCTAAGATTAAGTTTCATATATGACCTCTTATAGGTTCAATGCTCAAAAATATTTTTCTCTCATATGATACAATTTTTTTTTAGATTATACCCAAATTAATTTTTTTTTGATAAGTCAAAAATTTATAATGCTCGAATAATTATCATCGAAATCAAAAAATTATCATGATCTTCAACCATATAAGTTTCGCATTCAAAAATCATCGAGTATACCCAACACAATACATCAATATCTCCCTCTTCATTCCAGAGTCAACACTTCTCATATTTAGATCAATCCTACTAATTGAGATCTAAGATATAACTCATCAATTCTATTATAGACATCATATACCACTTATGTATAAATTTCATCATAGTATCTATTGATTCGAAATCTAAATATTGAATTCTTTCTTTTTATGTCTATCATGTTCCTTATGATCATAACCTAAGTTTAAATATCACTAAGGTCATGATCTCGAATAATTATAATCTTAAGATCAAATATCACTTAGGTCATATTCTCTAGTGATCATAATCTAAACTCTAATATCATTCTATCATATCCTTAATGATCATAACTTTAAACTCTGATATTATCTATCATACTTTATTGATCATGATCCCAAAGTTTGATATCGCTTATGTCACAGTCCCTAGTAATTTTAAACCTAAGCTCTAATACCATTCTATCACGCCCCGAATCCAACATCCGGATCAGATACGTGATGGCCGCACACTCCTTAGGGCATGCTTTAAAGAATATGCAAGGTTCAAAATAATTTATTACAATCTCAACATCCATAATGCCTAATTTCAATAATAATTAGTAAAATTTGCATAATTATAATTTAAATTCTTTCAATCCTCTGATCAGGTATCAATAACACTCTATCATTGCAAATTCATACCATAGCCAACCATGAGTATTCTGTAACTCTGAGAAAAAGAAAGAAATGAAGAGATGTGAGCTTTACAGTCCAGTAAAAATCTCACATATCACATCATTATAATAATATAATCTGAAAATAGTAATAAATATAAAATTTTATATCAAATATCTAGAATAATATAAATATCCGTATAAACATATGTCAATTATCTATCTTGTTAAAAGAGATGTGTTATCATATATCACCAGCGAAAGCCTTTTATTCGGTATGAATTTTATATTTTATCATCTGTTTCTCTTATTACATATCTAGTTTTCTTAATCCTTTCTTTTCAGCTTTGGACTAATCAAGATCATGTCTCAATTCTCATCTGATCAAATTTTTCACTCATAAGCCCATCAAGGCTGTCCCAAGTATGAGCTTCTGACTGGCTGTCCTACGTATGAAAGTCCGTGGGGGGCTATCCAAGGCATAAACTCCTGACAAACTGTCTCAGGCATGAGCTTCTGACCGGTTGATACACATATAAGCCCGTGGGGGCTGTCTCAGACATAAACTTCTGACAGACTGTCTCAGGCATAAGCTCCTGACGAACTGTTCCACATGACGAGGCTAGTTCAAACCATATCTTTTTTATTTAATTATTACATATTGATTTCATCAAATCAATTTTGATTTACAGTATGATCAAATTAGATATGTCATATCCATATAACCATATTATCAATTACTGGCATACATACATATTAACACACAATATATGTACATTGAAAAAATCATATGAGAAATATAGTATCTCAATATGATAATCCATTAACACGAATCCAACAATATAAAATCAAAGATACAAATCCAACAATAAAAATAGTATATATAATGGTGATCATGTATAGCGATTCTTACCTTTACTGATGATTGATCCAAACACTGCAATCAATGAACTCTTTGATTTATAAATTTTAAAAATAAAATATTCTGCTCAACATCTTATACAGACAGTCGCATCTCTACATGATCAGGATTAAACATAAAAATCATATATAATTAAGGACAGAAAAATTATGAAAATATACTAAAATCATAAGTTTATGACATCTTCTAGGATCAACCAATCGATCTTGATTTCGTAGGTATCTGGATCCTCCACTAATCCATAAGATTTTTTAAAAGGAGAAAATCATGAAGAGAGATAAAATTTTAGAGAGAGAAAATAGAGAGAGAAAGTGAAGAGAGAATCTTCGTATTCTCTAGAAGAAGCAATCATGATTGAAATCATTAGAGATCACATCAAGATGACTCAATATGGATTAACTATGATCAGATGCTAGAAATTTTGAATAAGAATCGGACTAGGATCCAACCTACTGCACGAACTTCAAAGCAATTTTAGGTCACCTTATTTTCATCTCAAGTTTGTCCTAGAATCCGTGATGCAATTAGAGAGAGAAAAAGAGAGTAAAAAGACCCTAGAGAGAGAAGGAGAGAGAGGAGAGAGGAAAGAGAAAGAACTCTCTCTCTTTTTTTTTCCTTTTTTTCTTTTCTTTTCCTTTTCTTCTTTTCTTCTTTCTTTTCTCTTCTTTCTCTCTTTTCCTGGCCGAATAGAGGAGGGACACGTGGGGTGAAAAAGGAGCTTGGTGGCTCGTTCTCCAACAAGGTGCGGTGGCACGATCGGAGGTCCAACAGCGACGACCGATGGTGGTGGAGCCAGAGATGGCCAGCGGCGAGGTTCGGCCGGCAAGTAATTAGAAAAAAAAAAAAAATAGGGGATTGCTCCTCTTTCTTTGATTTTTTTCGATTAACGGCCAATCATTGAGGGCCAAACCTCCGGAGAAGGAAAGTAGGAAGGTAGGGGTCATGACCCATGGGTGAGGCGCCATGGGCGGCGGTGCTGGTGGTCGAAAAAGAGAGGGAGAAGACTCGTTCAAAATAGAGAAAAACAAAATTTTTATTTTTTTATGAGATTTTCGACGAACCCGATCGCTGGCAGGGGTGCGCGATACCATGGGAAGGAGGAGAAGGAAGAGAAGAAGGAGGGTCGGAGCTTACCTTCCTCACCGGTGAGATCTTCGATGAGGATTTGAGATGAACACGATAAGGGTGTTTGCGGCTTCAATGAGAAAACTAGAGAAAAAATAAGAGGAGAGATCCGATGCTCGTTGTGGCCAATCTTAGAGGAGAGGAGAGGGGATTTATAGGTTGGAGGGGAGGTCGAATCCCCCCCCGGATTCAACTTCTCCTCCAATAATTTTGAGTAAAAGAAGACTCCCAGCGGAAGTCTTCTTCGTTTGCTTCCTCTCTCTTTTTTTTTTTTTTCAAAAGTGAGCTTCAAAAATTTGCGCTTGGTCCAGGGCCCAAATAGGTTGGGTTATTACATAAAGATTTGGATCATAACAATCTAAGAGATAAAAGTTATCTACTAATTCAACTTTGAAACATATTTTCGACAATGAGATGCATGCACTATTGGTGTATCAGTTTTCTTGAAGTTGAAAGCCCTAAAGAAGGTAGAAATTTTCATAAAGTTTAGTAAATGAAATTCTAACTGAAAAAAGAAATTATGGAAGAGTGGCTGCTTGTGCTTAATTGTTGTTCTTCCTACGGAAGTACCAAGAAGACGATCAATATATGCTACTTAAAATTTTCAAAATGATATATGGAAGTATTTCTCACATGCTATATATGACAATTAGTCATTTACAGTTATTTGTGTTTGGTTGTGAATTTTCTGGTCATGGAGGGGGGTGAGGATTGGATAGTGATCTACTTAATGATGCAATCACCGTCTCATGCAACGCGAGATATAGTGCACCACATGCATCTGCTTTCTTGAAGTTACAAAGAAGCTAGAAATATTTGTTTGACTAAATTTACAAAATAAAAACCTAACCAAAGAAATTTATGGAAAAGTGGCTAGCCTGTGCTTAAAAATCTTTCTCTTTGTGAAAGTAATAAGAAGATCACTGATAATATTTGTTGGTCCTTGAATTGTGAACTTCCTGGCAAAAGCAATGTGTTAGAAAAAATGTGAGGAAAGTTTGGGCCTTCATTGGTGTTACGTGCTGGTGCATTTGGCCAGAATAAACCTCTAGAATTTTCTTTCTGCAAATAATATGCTGCTTGTTGGTTTTCAAAAAATATACGGAAGCATTCATTACTATATGATTAGAAATTTGTTGAGTTCCGTCTTTAAATTGTAAACTTCCTAGCAAAAGCAATGTGCTACAAAAATGACAGAGGGAGAGCTGGGATCTTGATTTTGTTGTCATCTAGAATGAAGTTAAAAAAAACAAAAAATCTTTATAAATGTAGAACCAAAAATACCACTAACCATACTTAATAAATGCAGAACTTCAAAAAAACTTTAAAATACAAATTATTGTTAGAAGGAGTCATTGATGCACAATACCAACATAAAAATATTTAAAATACAGAATTAATCAAAGCATATATATTGAAGGAGCGATACCTAGAGACACCCACGTCACCTAAGAAAATTGGTTCAAGTGCTTATCAAGTACAGCTTCATCAAATAAAGTTAAATTAGTTGTATTTTTTTCCTCAAATATGTAACATCCATCACATTCTTTTTTGAGGAGCAAGGAAGGGCATATTGGGAAATCTGCCAAACAACGATTATCCTAATTAATTACCCTTCAACAAGCATTGATATAATTTAAATTTTAGTTTTCTTTCTTTAAATTCCCTCAAAATAGATATCCTTGACAAATGCACAACCAATGCATGATGAAATAAATACATCCGCCATCTTAATTAATATGAGGAAAACCTACCTTCGAGGGCATACGAAGGTAAGCAATATTGTGCAGAACTTGATAGGCCACTGGGGAAGCAAGGTGTCACACCAAATAACATAGCAACCTTCATTTGAGGGAAGAGGGAATTGATGAACTGGTGCCTGTGCAGGGGGGAATCAACGTCGACTATCCCCATCAATGCCCACCAACATGACCAACCAACCTTCAATATAAACACAATAAACTTCCACCATTCTTCACCAGCCATCAATTGGTTTAGAGTAAGTGTGTTTTGGGGGCTTGTTCTGGCCTTTTGTCTAGGCCTAACAGGGAGGGCATGGAAAAGTCTGGAAGTAGTCCTTGTAAACGATAGCTCATATTGCAAGTAGCCTTCTGTTTGGATGGACGTGTTTCTTGTGTTCTCCACTTGTAACTGAACGCTGCTGCATCAGCAATCAAGAGAACGCACTTTTCCATTTTCAGGTTGGTGTCCTAATTGTGCACTTTCAGCTATCATACTTACATTATTATCAACTACCAGATCATCCCACGACCAAAATAACATTCGGCTGTGAACCTGGGTCAATACTAATGATCTCAGTAGCAGAGAAATGTGCTTTAACATCTTCTATTCCAGGAACTTGATTACATACACGAGTCTTTTAACATTTTCTATTTCATGAACTTGTAGAAAATCACCTTCTTTTGGAACTTAAAGCTGAGATTTCAATCTTTTCTCCATTGAAAACTAACTACTTGTCTAACCAACAGATTAGGTTGGAAGAGTTTTTGTTGAGATGATGAGGTCATTACCGTATGAGGATGAAAGAGAAACTCATGCTCTGGTAACATACTGATAGTGTGGAATTAACACAAATGCAGACCCAATCTTATTTAATAAGGATAGAAAATACCCATGTTGAAGGACCTTATGTTGTAAAATAAGTAGCAAATATAGGAACCTAATTATGTAGACACAGCTAAAGACCGGATGCTTTTAGCTTGGCCTGCCACTTGAATAAATCAATGTCCATAGGTCAGTGTTATCCGGCATCACCATTAAAATGGAGGGTACTCGATAAAAAGTATTAAAGCATTGTCATATCTTTGATCATATGCTTATCAGATTTTTTGAGTCTTTGAGTTTGGTTATTACTCCAGAATAATGCAACTGAAGTATGTCTGTTCGGTCACATATTGCTAGCCTTTTCCTTGGATGAGTTGATAAACTCAGTTTCTTAGCTTTGTTTGTTCAAAGATGTATTCAATTTTATGCTTGCATGCTTTTAAATTTCTCAAGACAGAGTTTGAGATTCAAAGACTCTCCATGGAGTCTAAATATCACCAATGCACCACATCAAGATATCTGTACATCAAGATATCTTTGTTGAGTAAACTATTAGAAGTACTACAAGGCAGGAGATTGTAAATATGTAATGCTGAAGGACCACATATTGAAGATGCCAAAATAAAAAAGAACAGTTAAATGCTGTGACAACCTTAAAAAAACAACCACTTCTTGAATTAATAGACAGCTAATGAGTGCATTATTGATAAGAGTGAGGAGGGCATGCTACTTACAAGATGATCTTTGAACACGCAGAACTTACTGAGAAAAAAATGTTTTTGTTCTGCTTGAGTATCAAATAGTAGCAGATATTATGATGATGTTTCTTACCTAGTTTGTTGCATTCAGGGTGTAGTGCAAGATAATTTGGTCCAAGTCTTTGTTCGAATAATAATTTGGTCCTAGTCTTTCTTCAAATACAACTTTACTCTGACAAACTAAACATAATACCATAAATTTAAAATCTGAGAATAGAGTTGCATCAGCTAATCACTGAAATGTGAAGGAAAGAGCAAAAGATAATGCTGATTGAGTTTAGAAATAGCAAGAGAAAAGGTCTGCAAATGTGGGGGACAACATTTTCTACTGACATGTGTCACTCCATTGAGATTTCATGTATCAATCCTCCATTGTTCATCAGTAGCTTTGTGCTATCTATACATGTCTATGGGTTTTCTAAATATAAATTAACTGCTACATTCTGTTTTGAGTCCCCTTTGTTTTGTCATGTACTGTTTAGTGAGTTTAAGGAAAGTGATATATAAGTCACTTAACTCTATCATTATCATTTCAACAGTTTTTTTTCCTCAACTTTATGTTTGCACCAATTCTCTCTAGGTGTTTGAAACAAAAAATATTTGTGCTGATAATGTTCTCTTGTCCCTTTTCCTGAAAAAATTGAAAAATTAAGACCATATCTCTTGTGTTACATCTAGTGTCAATTCATTTGCGACTCTTTTTCCTTTTATGCACACATGGGCGGCATCAAAATGCATGTTTATGTTGAATCGCTTACATTATGAATGACCACACGCAATAACTTGTTCTTGTGTGCCCGACACTAAATCGATGTTCCACATTTGAATATTCAAACAAATGTGCAACAATAACATCTGCGGATTCGAATATTTAATTATCTACCTCACTCGATCTTCCTTGTCAACAAAAGATAGCTTAACAACAATTCAAACTAAGGTCATGCAATCTACCTAACTTCCAATGTATTACTGCCTACCTACAAGTCTCAGGGGACAACTTACACTTCACCTTAATCTAAAACATTTTGGAAGTGGATATGGTGAGGTCATAAAGATAGATGGCGGGCGACGACCACATGCTTATGCGAGAAGTCGTCGAATTCTTAAGGAGACCATGGATACCGCAGTTGATAGCTTACTTGGACCAGAACTCCAGAAGTATGACTGATGAATTATTCTTCTATAAAAGCACATTCTTATATGCAGAATTCGATCGGTACGTAGCTGAAAGTATTTAGAGGCACACTGTTCTTGTTGAGAATTTGCATCTTAGTTCATACCTACAAAGTAGTCTTGATGGAAAAATCAAAATCCAACATCAATCAAATACAGGCCCCAACATATCGGAATCTAATAACCATTCTGAGCATTGATGGAGGAGGAATAAGAGGAATTATTCCTGCCATTATCCTCAGCTTCCTGGAGTCGGAACTTCAGGTATGATGTACAATTCAAGATGAAATAGAAGTACTTGCCTTGATTTTCTATTGGATGTTTCAGCTTGTTTACACATTTAAATTAGGTCATCATATCAGTTAGCACTGTTTCTGTTTCTTCCATACAACTATGACTCAGGAGGCCTTTTTCATTGATTTGTGCAGAAACTTGATGGCGAGGATGCAAGGATTGCCGACTATTTTGATGTGATTTCAGGAACAAGCACCGGCGGTCTTGTGACAGCAATGTTAACCGCACCAGATGATGATAATCGCCCTCTCTTCGCTGCAAAAGACATAGAATCCTTCTACAAAGTACAAAGCCCAAAAATATTTCCACAATATGGGTAAGAATAATTATAATAATGGACTAGTGAAGATATTTCCACACAATCTTTTCTTTAACAATTGATAGAAATTTCCAGTTAATACCTTAAAAATTTCTTATTTTAGAGGAATTTTGGCTCCAATAACGAGGATGGTTAGAGCTCTATGGGGACCCAGGTACAATGGAAACTATCTACATAAACTTATCGGGGAAAATCTGGGAAGCATGCGACTGGACCAAACCTTAACTAACGTGGTTATTCCAACTTTTGATGCCAAGCGGCTCCACCCTACCATTTTCTCCAGCTATGAGGTGCGATCCTTTTTTAATCCTGTATATCTTATTTTCTCTATCTACATTTTCATGCTTCTGCTTACAGAATACTAATATATGATCGAGAGCTAAAAGTGTAAACCATCTGACTGTGACATAGTATATGAAGGGATCCATCCCCTTCTTTCCCTTCAAAAAATAGTTGAAAGGATTCTTGGTGGAAAGCAGATGATTCTTTTTTGAATCATAGCGACCACCTTATATCAACAATCATAGCGACCAGTATATGCATAATTGCCAAACTCAAAAGTGCTTGAATGGTAGTTGGAATTGTGCATATCTTCCTTTCCATCTCTGGGTTAGATAAAAAGTTCAGAACAAATTGATAAAAGCTAGGCCAACTGACAACAAAGTAGATAAGGCATATCTCTTATCATTTTTGGTCGGTTATCCATCAATCTTATGGATCCAGCTGAAATTTGGCAGGTGAAGGGTAAGAGCACTCTGAATGCACAACTCTCAGACATCTGCATTGGAACTACTGCAGCACCCACGTACCTCCCAGCCCATTACTTTGAAACCAAGGATACCAAAGGGAACGTGAGAGAGTTCCACCTTATTGATGGAGGAGTTGCTGCTAATAACCCAGTACGTACGCATCAAACAAGAATGAAGAAATTTGATTATGATTTGTGGATTGGTTGTGCTAAGCTCTCTAATTGTGAACTTTCAGGCATTGATTGCAATTGGAGAAGTAACGAAGGAGGTGTACAAAGGGAACCCGGATTACTTCCCCTACAAACCTATGGACTATCGCAAATTTCTACTTATATCACTAGGGACCGGTTCAGCAAAGGTTGAAGAAAGGTATACTGCAAAACGTGCAAGCAAATGGGGAGTTCTCGGGTGGTTGCTTAGTGGTGGATCCACGCCATTAGTGGATGTGTTTATGCAATCAAGTGCTGATATTGTGGACATACACATTTCAGTGGTCTTTCAAGCTCTACGTTCTGAATCAAATTATCTTCGGATCGAGGTATGAACGTATGATCCGTAAAGCATTAAAAACGGGGAAAAAACTGGTGGCTTGTTAATTTTGTTACAATTGAAGCCTTATATTTTTTGGATCTCTTGCATGGAAACGTAGGATGATACTTTGAGTGGGACTATATCTTCTGTTGATGTCTCCACGAAGGACAACTTAGAGGACCTCGTTAAGAGGGGCAAGCAGTTGTTGAAGAAACCAGTCTCAAGGGTGAACCTGGAGACAGGTGTGTTTGAACCAGTAGGGAATGGAGAAGGAACAAACGAAGATGCTCTTAGAAGGTAGAGAGAGTAATTTCAGCTTGTTGCTAACTCTTGTTTAACAACATAGATTTGTGACAAACGGATTAGTTGAACCTAATTGGTGTATCTTTGCAGGTTTGCTAAACTCCTTTCACAAGAAAGAAGACTTCGTGAGTCAAGATCTCCGCATGTGAAAGTGCCCATAAAATATTAATGAGCATCTCTCCGCATGTGAATTTTTCCTTGCAATATACGAATTCATGGTGGATGCAGTTAGTTCATGCAATCCAAGAAAGTGTTATTGTGACATTGTAGGCAAATTTGCCAGAAGGAAAGTTCTGTAGATTTGTACGTCTTGAAAAGGCAATATCATTCTTTCATTAATTCTATGGTAAATGTCCTGTGTAACTATTAATGATGTGTGTTTTGGTGAAGGTGGACTCTCTCTCTCTCTCTCTCTCTCATATGCATGCATTAAAGGTGAAGTCATAAAGTCCTTGGAAGAAATAAATTAGAAACTGTATCTTGATTCAACCAATTAAACAGATGTACACGTATAATTAGGCCAGCAAAAAAAGGTGTCCTTATATACAATATACAATTTTCTGAAATGTAGTGAGTTTGGAATACAAAACAATTGAGCACTCGTTGAAAGTTAAGAAACACGATCCATCTTCAGATCTCCCGTCTCTAAAACTAACTTCAAGTTTGACAATTATGTCACTCGTATGCTATTGGTTTAATTCTTCGTATTGCTAACAAAGTTGTCAAAAAGAACAAAGAATTGATAGAATATGCTTTGAAGAAGGGATTTTCAAAATAAAAAGGAAACAAGAAAGAAGAAAACCAAGTATCATGAGAATCAAATCCAAATCTGAGATGGAAATTATTGGTCTTCTTAGCTTCGAATGAAATGTGCAGAAGATATGCATGTTAACTGTTTCAGCATGCAATGCTAACTGGACAGAGTAACCAAACAGCACTTGAAGATTATCATCAAACTACCTGATGAATGCAGGCAATAGAAAAGCTTGCATAAAGATCCTAAAACTAATACAGATGCTTGCATAAAGATCCTTCTACATTACGTTCACATCTTAATTTTCTGATTTTTATTTACAAAAAAAAAAAAAAGCAATCTACAGATACTTTATGTTAATAGCTTAAGACTGAAATTAAAACCCAATAATGAAATTTTCTATCATATATAGTGGATTACTTATCCCAGTTTGGAGTATACAGTGGATAAATCATTATCTCTTTGTTGTTAGATTTTGCTATGTCATTGAACATCAACATAAGATTTATCCATTGGTGATAATTTAAATCATTATCTTTTGTTGTCAGATTTTGCTATGCCATTAATTCAACATATGATTTATTCACTGATGATAATAAATTTATAGAAAAAATCTTATTCTTAATAAACAAAAATTTAGAAAAGAATTTGCCAGGTAAAGAGATTATGGTTGTTTTCAGGTTTAGTTTGTGTATGCTCCAGGTCTAACGGTGGATTAAACTTACAGAAGTAATGGTGTTCAGATATTTCAGCACGTTATCATTCTCCATCTCAAAAGAAAATTAAAAGAAATTATCATATCACTTGACTTTTACCATTAAGTGTAAAGATCGAAACCCATACAAAGGTACTTGTTAAGTTTCAGCTTAGCAACATCATTAAATGCAAATAAAGTAAATGCTTTGTATGATGTTTATTGTTCTCAAAGCCTAGTATAATCAAATAATGCCGTTCTTTCAATTGTAATTGATTTTTTATGCCCTCATTTGGTAGCATTCTTATTCTTTTTGGGTCCACTAGCTATTGAAAGATTTTAGAATTCATTGCAACAATGCCACCTAACAATCAAGATTGTTACTCTCACCAACAATTCTCTAAAAGAGTTAATCCAACTATTTAATTCTATGCGATGAATCATGATACGACCTTTGACGAGCCACCTATGCGTGTTGAATCATTCAAAAAGGCGGCTTGTGATATGACCACATGTTGATTTCAAAATCGAAAAGTACTGATATTTGCGTATCATCTTCGATGTTGGACTAGCACTCGGAAGAAAAGTACTAGGAAACTTCTTGAGTAAGTCTATTTAAACCTCTACGTTATCGCAACTTCGATCACTTAAAATTTTTGTTTGTCCCCAAAGTAGTCCCCTCATTGTTGATCAACAAGACCTCAACAATCATGCAAAAATCAAAATCCATCAGTCAGATACAGGCCCCAACCTATGGAAACCTGATCACTATTCTCAGCATTGATGGAGGAGGAATTAAAGGAATCATTCCTGCAACTATTCTTACATTTCTAGAATCAGAACTTCAGGTAGTTAACATATAATGCTCATAGATAATTTCATTAAATCCTCAATTTTCTAGAAATTAAGATGCACCTAATAATTAGATAATTGTTGCTGCTTCATCATTTCTTGCTTCTTTTCTGTTTTCCTTCTTTCTTAGATCTAGTTGTCCATTTGTTATGTTAGTGCTATATTTTAGACAGTTTTCCAAATTTTTCCCATAGTTTTGGTCTTTTTTCTTCTTTTTTATGATTATATTTTTCTAGTTTACAAAATCTTATGTATGCCAAAGATACTTTAATTTTATGATATTCAAAGGTCAGTCAAACATGTTATACAGATCATCTTTTTTTAAAGCAGTGATTTTTCTTTATTAAAACTTGTGTACATGTCTAATTTTTCTAATCAGTTCCAGTAGTTAAAGTTTTTGTTAATGCCCTCTTTGTTACAAAAGCACATTTTGAAGTGTCAAACAAAAAAAAAAAAAAATAGTGCTCATCAGAGGATTATGTTCAGATATTAGAATATTTAAATTTGTTCTTGACATAATGATTGCTCAGTTTGCAGTTTAATTGAGAAATCTTTTAGCTAGAAGAACTAACATATGCACCGGCATCATATTGCTTTTTGTTTCTTCCATGCTTATTCGTGCCTAAAAAACTTTAAACGGTTGATTTTTTTTTTTTTAATAATCCAAGATGTAAATTGTTTGTTTTCCATGAACTTGAGAATTCAAGATCTATTTTCAGTAACACGTTCTTTATTTATCATTGTGCACCTGCTATTCTTTTGCTGCCAAATTGTATCATTACAATTAACTAACAGTTTTCTCTATAGTATTTTGGTTGATATTTTTGTTTACAAAAAAGGGAGGGAAAAATGATTTTGTTGGACAAAGTAAATCACGAGTAGATTCCTGTCTGACAACTCAACTAAATTTCATGCAAACTCACCTAACATTCAACAAAGTACTTTTTACCTACAAATGCAAAAAAAAAAGAAAATTCCATGATTCATTATCCTGACAGAAGGCAGTGGATCATATAGTTCCAACCAATTATCAAACATTGGTGTTAAGAGAATATTGTTCTAGGAATTGTTCTTTCATATCAACAGCACATAGCAAAGAATCATGTTAAGAAATCAAACAGAAGATAATGATCATTTTCATTTCTAATATAATTTTCTTTGTTTTCTCTTGCGTTTTGAGAAGAAACTGGATGGAGAAGATGCGAGGCTTGCAGATTACTTTGACGTGATTGCCGGGACAAGCACTGGGGGTCTTGTGACTGCCATGTTAACTGCACCAAACGAAGAAAATCGGCCCCTCTTCGCTGCAAAGGACATCAAGGACTTTTACATGAAACATTCCCCCAAGATTTTCCCACAATGCGGGTCAGTAATCATATCACGTTATTTTGGGTAACCTTGGACACACTTGAAAGTTTGAAGGATCTATTTCCTGAAATGATCAGTTTTCTCTCATTTCTTTCTTCTTGGAATTCTTAGAGGACTATTAGGCCAAGCAGCAAAGATACTGCGAGCTATATCGGGGCCCCGGTATAATGGCAAGTACCTTCATGAGCTTGTCCGGAGAAAACTAGGGAATATCAAGCTTCATCAGACATTGACCAATGTGGTCATCCCAACATTCGATATCAAGCGGCTCCAGCCAACCATATTCTCCTCCTATGAGGTCTCTCTCTCTCTCTCGCTCGCACGTTTTTGACACCGAAAAACTTCTCCATGAACATTGTAAGCTAATTTCTTTTTGCTCGCACGTTTTTGACACCGAAAAACTTCTCCATGAACATCGTAAGCTAATTTTTTTCAAAGGAAATGTGGACAGTTCTATCGTCGTGGTGAATAGGAGCGTACGGTTCTCCCTTTTTTTCCTTCTATGACTCTCCTTTATCATCTCTAGTTGTGGAAATAAAAATTTAGATAAAACATCAAAATTTTTAAATGAAAGGGAGATTTTAAATTAAATAAGTCAATTATAATTCTTATTTTTAAATATTTTAAAAAATATATGTAAGAGCATTTGCTAGCATGTGTTTAGTCATATTGTTGACAAACAGACAGAAGAATAATAGAAAAGAGAGTGAAGACGAAGATTTCAGAGGAAGAATGATACTTCTCTAGGACCAAACGGGCTCTTTTTATTAATTTTCATGGGCTCAATTTAGAAATTATACAAATATATTTTCCTCTAATTAGACGATTGCATTCCTAATCAGAGGGATTCAATTTAGGAATTATACAAATATATTTTCCTCTAATTAGACGATTGCATTCCTAATCAGAGGGATTCAATTTAGGAATTATACAAACATATTTTCCTCTAATTAGATGATTGCATTCCTAATCAGAGGGATCTACAGCTCATTTCAACACTCCCCCTCAAGATGGGTTATAGATATCATAAAGACCCATCTTGTCACGAATAAATAAAAAAGAAGGCACACTAAGACCTTTGGTCAAAATGTCTGCTAGTTGACTAGCAGATCGCACATAAGGCATACAAATGATTCTGGCATCAAGCTTTTCCTTGATAAAACGTCGATCGATCTCGATGTGCTTCGTCCGATCATGCTGTACTGGATTATTAGCAATATTGATTGCTGCCTTGTTGTCACAATATAGCATAAGGGGCGATGACTGATAAAGGCCTAGATCCAATAACAAGATCCGCAACCATAAAATTTCGCACACGCCATGTGCCATAGCTCGATACTCTGCTTCAGCAGTAGATCGAGCAACTACATTCTGTTTCTTGCTTCGTCAAGTGACTAGATTACCTCCAACAAAAGTACAGTAACCTGAGGTAGAACGACGGTCATAAAGTGATCCAGCCCAATCAGCATCTGTATAACACTCCACCCGTAGATTGCCATGATTAGAATAAAGTAAACCACGACCAGGACAGCTTTTGAGGTAACGAAGTATCCGTGTCACAGCATCTATATGAACTGAACGTGGATCATGCATAAACTGACTTACCACACTAACAGCGAATGCAATATCAGGCCGTGTATGAGATAGATAAATCAAACATCCTACCAATCGTTGATAACATTCTCGATCAATAGGGACACCGGTATCAGCTACTAGTCGATGATTTTGTTCAATAGGAGTAGCAATAGGTCGACATCCCAACATACCGACTTCTGTAAGAAGATCTAGAATATATTTTCTTTGGGAGAGAAAAATTTTTTTTGAAGAACGAGCAACTTCTATCCCAAGAAAATATCGAAGATGTCCAAGATCCTTCACCTCAAATGCCTATGCCAGCTGAGCCTTCAAATGAGCTATCTCCTCAGAATCATCTCCTGTGACCACAATATCATCAACATAGACAATCAAAACAGCAATCTTACCCTTGTTGTGCCGAAAGAAGAGTGTGTGATCTGCATTGCTCTGTTTATACCCCATCAGAATGATTGCTTGCCGGAAGCGATCGAACCAAGCACGAGGTGACTGCTTTAAACCATAAAGAGATCGTCGTAACTGGCATACTTTGCCCACTGTTTGAGCAGTAGAAAATCCTGGAGGAACATCCATATATACTTCCTCCTGAAGTTCTCCATGAAGAAAAGCATTCTTTACATCGAGCTGGAATAGATCCCATCCGAAATTAGCAGCACATGATATAAGGGTTCTAATAGAGTTTATTTTTGCAACAGGTGCAAAAGTTTCATCATAGTCGATGCCATAAGTCTGTGTATATCCTTTTGCTACCAAACGAGCTTTGTACCGTTCAACAGTACCCTCAGGTGTCTGTTTAACTGTAAAAATCCATTTGCATCCCACAGTTTGTTTACCAGCTGGCAAAGGTACAAGTTTTCATGTATTATTTTTTTCTAGTGTTTGCATTTCTTCAAGCATGGCGGCTTTTCACTTGGAGTTTTCCTTAGCAACCTTCCAATTCTCGGGTATGGAGACAGAGGACAAAGAAGCTATAAAACTCTGATAAGATGGAGAGAGAGACTCATAGGATACAAAGTTAGTGATGTCATGTTTGTACCCTACTCCATCCTTAAGTCGAGTAGGAATACCAGCATGACGAGTAGATTTTCGTAAAGCAATAGGAACATTTAGATCATCATTATCTAATGTAAAATGGATGGGAGATACAGGAGAATTACCATTGGTCGTAGAAGATGAAACCGTTGGGACAGGAGAGGAAGACCTGGAGACTGGAGAATGCGTAATAGACTCTGAGAGAGGAGATGAATCAGATAAAACAAGCTGTAGGAGAGTCACACAGAAGATATATAGAATGGTTCAGACTCCCGAAATGTTACATCAATGCTGATAAATATCTTCCGCTCAGTCGGACATCAACATTTGTATCCTTTTTGAGTAACTGAATATCCTACAAAAATACACTTGAGGGCACGAGCGTCAAGCTTGCCAACCGAAGGTCGATGATCCCAAACAAAACAAACACAACCAAATACCTTGGAGAGAATTATAAAAGAATTAGTTCCTTGCAGGCATTCAAGAGGAGTCTTGTAGTCCAAAGTTCGAAGTGGCATTCGATTAATCAGATATGCTGCAGTTAACACTGCTTCTCCCCATAAGAACTTAGGAACATTCATAGAAAACATCAAACATCTTGTCACTTCAAGAAGGTGTCTATTCTTTCTTTCGGCAACTCTATTTTGAGCCGGTGTGTCCACACATGTCGTTTGATGTATAATTCCATTATTATGTATATACTCCTCAAATTCTTTATTAAGATATTCTGTCTCATTGTCAGAGCGAAAAATCTTAAGAGTTGCTCCATATTGAGTACCAATCATTTTATGAAAATCTCTAAATGACTGAAATACTTCATTCTTATTTTTCAATAGATAAACCCAAATGCAATGACTAAAACAATCAATAAAAGTGACGAACCACCGATGACCAGAAATAGCAGTGGTCCCACAGGGTCCCCATACATCAGAATGAACTACCTCAAACATTGCTTTACTACGTCGGCCTGAGTTTGGATAAGTACTTCTAGTATGTTTAGCTAGTTCACAGGCATCACATACGAGCTTCTCTTTATATGTTTCAAAAACAGTTGGAAATATACGAGCTAAGAGAGTAAATGAAAGATGACCAAGCTTGCGGTGTTGGAGCAACAGATCTTCCTTTTGTGAAGATGAAACAGTCAAACTGGTTTCTGAGTAGCCTTCAGACACTCCTCCCTCCAAATAGTAAAACCCATTACGCATTATGCCAGTCACAAGTTTCCTCCCTGTCTTTGGTTCCTGAAAGACACAATGTGTTTTGAAAAAAGTTACGGCACAATCAAGATCATTTGTAATAGCACTAATGGATAGGAGATTTATAGAAAATCTTGGAACATGTAGAACAGATGATAAGGATAATTCAGAAGTGCATTTGATAGATCCTTTTCCAGAAATAGGGGTAAAGGAGCCATCAGCAAGATGAACTTTATCACGACCAGAACATGGAATATAAGACACAAAATCTCTAAAGGATCTAGTCATATGATTGGATGCTCCAGAATCAACAACCCATGAAGAAAAATTACTACAGTTAAGAGCATGAATTTGATCACTGATACCTATTTGGGCAAAATTATCCTGAGAACTGGCTGGTTGATTAGAAAAATCTTCTGTGGAAGTGCTGCTTTCAGAAATATTTACACCAGATCTGAATTTTTTCAAAAGTTGCATTTCTTCAACTGATAAATCTCCCATAGAAGAAAAATGAGCCTGATTATACTGACCTCGGTCTCTACCAAAACGACCACCTCCACGACCACAGCCTCTATTTGGACGACCATGTAGCTCATAGCAGTAAGCTTTGATGTGGCCCGGCTTATGACAGTGGTCACAAATTTTAACCCCACGAGGTCGAGGCTGAGTTTCTTGAGCAGAATTAGGAGAAGAGCTTCCAAGAGTATTAGGCTGTACCACAAGTACAGATCGTATAACTGTGTTCGTAGAAGAAGATATAGTGGTTAATCGAGTTTCTTCACTAAGAACCAAAGAAATAGTTTCATCAAGAGTTGGCCACTTCTGTGTACTAAGAATAAAAGAGCGTCGATACTCAAACTCTGGGTTTAGTCCATCCAAAAAATCTACAAGTCGCTGTTGCTCTATCCATTTGCGAAACACATCAACATCACCAGGATGAGTAGGGGTAAATGGACAATAAAAATCAAAATCATTCCACAACTTTTTTAATTCTCCAACATACTCTGTTACAGATCGGGAACCCTGATTAAGTCCTCGAAGCTCTCGTTGGATCTTATGGGCATGCATATTATTGCCTTTATAAGAATAAGTTATGGCTACAGCCTGCCATAACTCATAAGCATTCGTTAGTGCCTCAACCGTATGAGCAATACTTGGTACCATAGAGGCAAAGAGCCATGCTACCACCCGAGAGTTATTAGAATTCCACTGTCTAACAGCTATCCCATCTCCTTCTGGCCTTTTTGCAGTACCACTTATAAACCCCTCAAGATTGTGAGAATCCAAAATTAGACGAACATGTCGCGTCCAACTTAAGTAGGTACCCGGCCCATCCAATTTGACCGGATTAGTTTCTAGGGTGATCTTTGAAAACTCACTATCCGAGATACGAGATTCCATCATCCTAACCATTAACTTTTCTAAATCCTCCATGGTTAAAGGAGTTTTATCACCCATAAGAAAAAAACTTAAATGATCAAGTAAACAAGAACAATCTTAAGGGAGGAAATTGAAGTTTTCTCACCAACGATCTGAGATAAACTCAGATGACGAAAAAATATCGAATCTCTGCTTCCATGAAAGGTGCCTTGATAATATTCAGAAACTCCAAAACAGGACGCTCCATTGTTGCTCCAGAAAAAATAGCATCTACAATTGGAGACACATGTGACAGCAGTAGAGGTTCTCCTTTTTTTTTTTGGTATTTAAAAAATACCTAATAAGGGATGAGAACCATTTTCAACCCCGTGGTTCTTGGGTGGAAACGGTGGTGGCGTCGATGGCAGCGGTGGTAGCAGCGACAGCGGTAGCGATTGCAATGGCGATGGCAGAAGCAGCGACAGCAGTGGCGGCGACGACGATGGCCTCGGTAGCGGAGGCGATGATCATAGTGGAGAAGGCTTAGGCAGCGACGGCGGCGATGATGGCCGCGGCAACGGAGGCGGCGATCATAGCAGAGGCGGTGATGAAGATGATGGTTCCGGGGAAGAGGCGTCGATGATTTGAAGGGATGCGAGAGAGAGAGAGAGTGAGAGATTTAATGGAAACGGAGAATGGCTTTCAAGGTTTGCAGGGATCCACAGAGAGAGCAGCGGCGATGGTTTGAAGGGGGAACAGATCCCACTCTGTTTGAGAGGAGAGATTTGAGTTGTGGACGATCGGCGGTTGAAGAGGCAGAACAGAGCACTCTGTTCCCTAAATAGGCTCTGATACCATGTTGACAAACAGAAGTATAAACAGAAGAAGAATAGAAAAGAGAGTGAAGACGAAGATTTCAGAGGAAGAAGGATACTTCTCTAGGACCAAATGGGCCCTTTTTATTAATTTTCATGGGCTCAATTTAGGAATTATACAAATATATTTCCCTCTAATTAGACGATTGCATTCCTAATCAGAGGGATTCAATTTAGAAATTATACAAATATATTTTTCTCTAATTAGACGATTGCATTCCTAATCAGAGGGATTCAATTTAGGAATTATACAAACATATTTTTCTCTAATTAGATGATTGCATTCCTAATCAGAGGGATCTACAACTCATTTCAACACATATATAGATTTGGCACCGGGGAGGTTGTAGATAGTTGTACAAGACTAAAGATTGAGTCTGAATAATATCCATCAACTTATCTTTTTTGGGTGAGATCTTGTATAATTATAAATAGTATGAAAGTGGATCTGATCCATAATTCACATAAATTAAAGAACACTATAACATAGGTCATTTTAGGGCTAAGCACAAGCCGATTATTATATGTATAATTTTATAGGGATCTTTTGACCGATGTTAGAGCTTAAAATGGATGGAGTATTTGAGAGCCCGTATGTTTAGTTCCATAACATTTATGAATTAAAAAAATATTGAATACTTATATAAAATCAAAAAATTTAAATAATATCTTTCAGCTAGTCATTTTGGATGATATCTTATATACTAAAAAGATCTTGAATACCTATATAAGATCTGAAAATATAAATCATATCTTTCAATTAGGGTCTTTCCAAAATATTAAATTTTAACAAACAAATCCTCAAGTAGAATATAGTTAGGATTGTCGTGTAGAGTCGTTTAAAATCAGGCTGCTATGTCATACAAAATGAAAGAATCCAGAATTTTGGGAAGCTATGGAGCAAAGTAGATATGGACTCTTAGACTAGTTTAGCGGTTAGTCTTTTATATTTGCTTTTAAGATGTTACTTTAAAAGCAATGTATTCTAAAAATGGCATTTATTTTGTAATATTTTTCTTTAATAAATTCAGGTAGGTTTCATCAAAAGGAAAAATTAGTATTAATAAAGTCATAAATATGCCTATAAATTTCTCTCAAAAAATAGACATGCCTATAAATTCAGTTCATGAGCTAAATAGTGTAAACTACAGACAGAGCTACCACCATGCCAAGGAAAGGTTGATAGAAAGATGACTGGTTTCATCGCTCTGCCTTTTCCGATAGCTGTTTTAAATCTTCTCTATCAAATTTTTATATCTTTGAGATGCTCCAATTGTTGAAATTTCTGTAGCTTCCTTCTTATCTTACAGGTCAAGAACAACAGTTCTCTGGATGCGCTGCTATCTGATATTTGCATTGGCACTTCTGCAGCTCCTACATATCTTCCACCTTACTTCTTTCAAACAAAAGACTCAGATGGAAAAGTGAGGGAATTCAATCTTATTGATGGAGGTGTTGCCGCTAATAATCCGGTAAATTAAATAATAGTTTCCTTACCAAAATGATTAGCTTATGAAGTGATTCCAGGCAACCAGAACAAGTTATCCATCTGGCTTTTACAGGCCTTAGTTGCTATGGGAGAAGTATCCAAGGAGGTTTTCAAAGGAAACCCAGATTTCTTCCCAATCAAACCCATGGACTATTTCCGGTTCTTGGTCATTTCACTTGGTACTGGCTCATCAAAGGGTGAAGAAAGATACAATGCAAAGAAAGCTAAAAGCTGGGGAGTCTTGGGCTGGTTGCTCAGTAATGGATCTAATCCATTAGTTGATGTTTTTATGCAAGCAAGTGCAGATATGGTGGATATCCACATTTCAGTAGCTTTCCAAGCTCTGCATTCCAGTAGAAACTACCTTCGAATCGAGGTATAAAATAGTTTCAGATTATAATCTAATTAATGCTGCTCTCACCATTATTTTCAGCCAACAAGAAAGGCTACAGAAAGTCAGTATCTCTGAAAAAGCTTAATTGATAATATTCTATGAAACTAGGATGATGTGTTAACTGGGACGATAGCGTCAGTTGATATTGCCACAAAGGAAAACCTGGAGAATCTTGCCAAGGTTGGTGAAAATCTGCTCAAAAAACCAGTCTCAAGGGTGAATTTAGAGACAGGCCACTTCGAGCCTGTAGGCAAGGGAGAAGGAACAAATGAAGAAGCTCTTATAAGGTGACTACACAAATTAGTATTAACATGCTTATTCCATAAAATCATCATCAGTTTTGAAGTATTCTAACTTCCATGTTTACAGGTTTGCTAAGCTATTATCAGAAGAAAGAAGGCTTCGTGAGGCAAGATCACCATATTCTAGATTAGCCTGGTCTATGTAACGCTATGGATTGTGAGAATTAAGTTCGTGTTACATCTTTGAGCTGTAGAATATAACTTGAGAGAAGCTGAGTAGAACATAGCTATAGAAGTCCGATAATCT
Organism: Elaeis guineensis; assembly: GCF_000442705.2. Taxonomy (NCBI): domain Eukaryota; kingdom Viridiplantae; phylum Streptophyta; class Magnoliopsida; order Arecales; family Arecaceae; genus Elaeis; species Elaeis guineensis. The sequence goes on from NC_026005.2 coordinate 2,859,074, forward strand.
GTCTCAAGTAATGGAATAGAGGCAGTATTCTGCTGTAATTGGAAACTAAATAATGAACTAGAATAAAAGCTTTTGTTGGCTTTGTTTACCAACTTGATGAGATTTGGGAAGAGATTGAAGTGGAGAATGGGATGGAAAATTGGGAGAGAATATAGATCTAGGGTTCTTTCTTTTTGTTTTCTTAATACATAAGGTCTCTTATGTGTGAGGCTACCACATCCTACAAAAATTCATACATCAATACATAAATCACTATGACAACATGAGTCCAACTATATATGAGCCCATACATGAATCCAACATACAACTAAACCAAAAACTCACGTAACTTGAAAATTAAAAAGATCAAACATTATATTTTAACACTCTCCTTTAATAGTTGTTCTTAAAATGCCCATGAGATCTCTAAAGTAAATGAATTTCTCTTTGGGTAATACCTTGGTGAAAATATCCGCCACTTGGTCTTGAGTCCTCACATATTTTACTTCAATTTCTTTTTCTTCTACAGCATCTCTTATAAAATGGTACTTGATTTTGATATGCTTCGTGCGGCTATGATAGATAGATTTTTTTGTCATAGAGATAGTAGACTTATTGTCACAAAGCAGTATAGTGGCTTCTTCTTACATCTCACCCACATCTTCTAATATTCTTCTCAACCAAATTATTTGTTGTGTTGCCAAAGTAGTTGAGATATATTTGGCTTCCGCGGATGACAATGCCACGATATCTTGCTTCTTAGATGCCCAAGATATGATACCGGATCCAAAAAAATATATAGCCCGATATGCTCTTCATATCATCAATGCTTCCGATCCAATCACTATCACAAAATCTAAATAACTTCACATGGTCATTTATGCTCCTTTCATACATGATGCTATAATCTTTGATGCTTTTGATGTATCTCAAGACTCTTTTTGTCACTCCAAAATGAACCTTGCTTGACTTTTGCATGAATCTAGAAAGTAAACTTGATGCAAACATTATATCCGGTCTTGTAGTTGTGAGATACAATAAGCTTCTAACAATGCTTCTATATAGTGGTGTATTGGCTTCACCACTTTCATCTTCTTTCATGAACTTCTCATGTATCACCAAAGGTGTTGCCACAATATTGCAATTCTTCATTTTGAACTTTTTGAGAATGCTTTCTACATATTTTTTTTGACAAATAAAAATACCATATTCTCTTGACTTGATTTCAATTCTCAAAAAGTAATGGAGCAAACCCATATCATTCATTTCATATCTTTTCGTCATATCACTTTTGAAAGCTAAAATCATATTCTCATTGTTATCGGTAATGATCAAATCATCAACATAAAGAGAGACAATGAGAATGATATTACCTTACTTCTTCACATAAAGTGTTGGTTCACTTGGATTTTTTTGGAATTCTTTTCCATTGAAGTAGGCATCAATTTGAGAATATCATGCTCGAGGTGCTTGCTTCAACCCATATAATACTTTCTTTAACTTGTACACTTTGCTTTCTTGACCTTTGATGATGAAGCCTTAAGGTTGTCCTATATAAATTTCTACCTCCAATATCCTATTCAAAAATGCCAACTTTACATCAAGTTGGTGTAGTTTTCAACCTTTGTGTGCCACCATAGAAATGAGAGATCTAATTATGTCATGTCGAGCAACCGGTGTAAAAGTTTGTTGATAATCAATCCTGGATAGTTGAGAGTATCCTTTTGCTATCAATCTTGCTTTATATCTTTGAATGGACCCATCCAGATTGTGTTTTATCTTGTAGATCCACTTCAAGCTAATGACTTTCTTATCATTTGGTTTCTCTACTAGCTCCCAAGTTTTGTTCTTCTCAATCATATCAATTTCTTCTTGCATTGCTTTATTCTACACTTCTTCATGTATAATTTCTTCATAAGTTTTAGGCTCAATCATGCAAAAATTATAAGTGATATAAATGTCACTTAGGCTTCTCATTCTTGTGGCAATAAAATTTAGAGATGAGCTTGAGCTTGAAGTTGGTGATAGACTTATACCTGGAGAAGTTTGTGGTAAATCTTTATCCTTATTTTCTTTATTTTGAACATCATGAATTTTTTCATCAAGAGTAACAATATTTTCTTTAATTTTCTTATCCTTCCAATCCCAAGTAGCCTTTTCATTGAAAAGAATATCTCTTTTTATGATCATCTTGTTGTGCTTCAAGCTAAAAAGTCTATAGCCTTTTGATTTAGAACTATAGCTAACAAAAATATATTTTTCACTTACTTCATCAAGTTTGTGCCTCCTTTCTTTTGGAATATGTGCATAGCATACACATCCAAAGACTCTGAAATGCTTCACCAAAGATTTTCTACCAGATCAAGCTTGAAATGATGTCTTATTTTAGAGAACTTTTATTGGACATTTATTCATCAAGTACACCATCGTATACACCGCTTTCATCCAAAAAAAATTTGGAAGGCCTTTGTCTTTGAGCATAGATCTAGCCATCTCAAAAATAGTATGGTTCTTTTTTTCGACAACTTCATTTTATTTCAGTATGCAGCCAACGATCAATTGTCTTTGCAAACCAACATCTTCACAAAACTTCTTAAATTTATTTGAGTTATATTCACCACCTCTACCACTTCTTAGCACCTTGATGTAGTGCTCACTTTGTCTTTCCACAAGATTTTTAAATTTTTTAAAGATGGTGAATGCCTCAGACTTATGTCTCATAAAGTACATCCATATCATTCTTGAGTAATCATCAATGAAGGTAATGAAATAGATGTTACCGGCATGAAGAGTTTTCATAGGTCTACATATATCGGTATGAACAAGCTCCAATGATGCTTTGGCTCTCCATACATGCTCTTTTGGAAATATCTCTCGATGTTATTTTTCAAGTACACATCCTTCATAAATTTCTTTCTTGTCTTGTATTATCGATAGACCATACACCATATTCTTTTGATGTAGACTTCTCAAGCTTTAAAAATTCAAATGCCCATACCTTTTGTGCCATAGCCATGACTCATCATTCACCTCCATCTTCTGTGCAACATTCTTTGCAAAGTGCAAAATGAGAAAAAAGCTTCTATTTTTCTCCATGTTGATTTTGCTACAAGTTACTTTTTCTTTCCTTTATCATATATCTTGCATCCATTATTTTTAAAGTGCACCATATGCCCATGCTCAATCAATTGTCCCATACTTAGAAGATTTTGTGTCAAGTCCGGAATAAGTAAAACATCATGGATGAACTTTCTCCCTCTCTCTGTGTCAATTGCAATTGTTCCTTTGCCTCTTGCTTGGACTAGCGCACCATTTTTTATTTTGATTTGTGAGATTGAAGAACTATTAATGTCAACAAAGATGGACTTGTCACTGGACATGTGGTTGCTCACTTGTTTGGTACCTACAATCTTTTTGAATATGATCAAATTTTTTGCAATTATAACATTGGGGTTTCTCCCTAAACCAATAATCTTTTTCAACATGAGAAGATCTTTTACATATATTGCACCTAGGTTGAGTGCTCTCATCATTTTGATTTTTTAGAAAGTTATTTCTTTCCCTTCCTCTTCCTCTCATATTTCTTCCTCTTTCTCTATTTTGATTTCCATCTTTAGATGACTCTCCTTTAACTTGTACATGACTAGACGGTTCTCTTTGAGGATTTTTGTCAAATACTTTGAGCTTAAATTAAAAGATACTTTTTAATGATGATTCTTTATGCCTAAACAATCTTTGCTCGTGAGCTTCAAGAGATCCCATTAACTCATAAATACTTAAAGTAGAAAGATTTTCAGATTCTTCAATAATAGTAACTATGGTATCAAATTTTGGAGGCAAACTAGTCAAAATTTTCTCACATATTCTTTGCTCGGTGACGGTTTCATCATAGCTCTTCATTTGATTAACAATCTCCATGAATTTAGAAAAGTAATCCTTCAACTTCTCATTTTCTTACATTTTCAAATTATCTAACTCTCTTCTTAGAGTTTGAAATTTGATAGTTCTCACCTTGGTATTCTCTTAAAATTTTTTTTATAAGATGTCTCATGCCTCTTTTGATTTGATGGCTCTAATGATTCTTGAGAAAATCTTGTCGGACACCGCTTGTTGGATGAAAAAAAGGGCTTTGGCATCTTTCTTTTTGTAGTCCTTCATTTGCTCCCTTTGTTGATTAGTTAGAGTGGATGACTCTTCATTCCTACTCTCCACAAAATCTCAAATCTCTTGTGAAATGAAGAGGATCTTCATCTTGATGCTCCAATAATCATAGTTTTCTCCATTAAAAATAAGAATAGAAGATTGATTGATGCTCATACCCATATTGCTTGAACTTGCCATAGAGATCTTCTTGAATGGTTCTCTCTTTCTCACTTATTATCTTCAAACTCAAATCTTGTTGATCTTCCTTGCTCTGATACCACTTTTATTCGCTTTGTTTACCAACTTGATGAGATTTGAGAGGAGATTGAAGTAGAGAATGAGATAAAAAATTAGGGGAGAATATAGATCTAAGATTCTTTCTTTTTGTTTTGTTAATACATAAGGCCTCTTCTGTGTGAGGCTACCACATCCTATAAAAGTTCATATATTAATACATAAACCACTATGATAACATGAGCCCAACTATATATAAGCCCATACATAAACCCAACATACAACTAAATCAAAAACTTACATAACTTGAAAATTAAAAAAACAAACATTACATTTTAACAGGTCGTATCTCCGTGATTTTTATGTGCAAGCATAGGAAGTACCTGCTGCCTATTCACCAGGATATTTCACTTTCAATGTCATGCCTCAAACCAAACATTAACTGACGCTGTATGCCAGCAAGACGGAATGAACAGACATGAAAGGCTATATGAACAATATATCTAATCATTTCACAATAATTTTAAATCAATCCTCAATCTACTAAATTCTCCATACAATCAAACGTACTCCTCCAAATCCCACAGCCAATTAGATTCTAAAAAAAAGAGAAAAAAAGAATAACGAGTTAGACTGCCTCGATAAGCAAGGTAACACTTAAAAGTTGGTTAGAGCATATTAATAGATAACAAATCAAACATAAAACATATTATCAACCAGAAAATTTTCAATATTCTTATTGAATATCAAACAATAATACTTCTTTTTTCTTCAAAAGTATCTTTTTCACAAACTTATACTAGATCCAATATTTGACTATAGCTACATAACCCAGTGGCATGGGTCCTATAACAAATGGTAGATAATAGATGGCATCCAGATACCACTACCCTAAACACTGATGGCATAATATCGAAATTAATTTCTTATATTACAAGTCAACAACACCAACAACACCAATATCGAAATTAATTTCTTATATTACAAGTCAACAACACCAACATATAATCTCCACTGATGGTGCTAAATTATAGCTATGTTGAATATATACCAAAAATTTTACAAGTCACCTAACCAAATTTTTCAAAACCATTACTCAAAATATATCATATATTTATATTAAATTATTCATAAGAATATCAAAATATATATTTTATTCTTATATTATTTTCAAAGATAAAACTTAACATATCGGACCAATTAATCAAATAGATGCAGAAGTCATAAAAATGATTCTATCAAGCAATACAAAGTATAATTTTTTAGATTTCTTGGAAATCACACTACGTAGCATTAGGTCATTTTCCTTATAGATGTCAAAAATCTAGATAATCTAATCACCTCACTAGGATTCCTCAAGACTTAACAATCTAAAACTACATATATATATTGCATCAATGTCACACCAATATTTTAAATCAATTTCTAAAAATTCTTAAAAATTCTAAAATTCTGATTTCTAAAGCAACTATCATTATATCAAGGAAAACAACTTTGCCCTATTTCTTGTCATAGGATGGAATGGGGTAGTCAACATGGTGGAGGCCCCTCTAGGGCTAGCCTAGAGAGAGAAGAGATAGATTAATAGAGAAAAAGATAATGAATAAAGGATAGTTTGAGGGGTAAAGCAGGACATGACACCCTCTTACCTATATCTACACACACCCACACACGGAGGGATGAGGCAAAAGAGAAAGAAAATGGTGGAAGAAAAGACTAAAAGAGGAAGAGGAAGAAAAGATAGAGGGGGAGAGATGAAGAGAGAAAGGAAAAGAAAAAGGTAAGGCAGCAAGAAGATGAGGAGGAGGATAAGGATGGGAGGAAAAGAGGACCTAGCAGTACACGAGAGGATGAAGAGGCATGGGATAAGAGCACTATGGCCTAGTGAGGCAGTCACCCTGGGAGAGCAAGGGAGAGAGAGTGAGTGACAGTGGCGGATATATGTGGGAAAAGGAGCATGCTCTATTTTCAGCAGGCCATGTCTCCGATCCCTATTTAGTCGAATGAAGGGCACCACCTTAACAGGAGGGCCTTGGTTTCTGATTGACCTAGTATGATCCTAGGTTGGGTGTCATATCCTTCCCTCCTCCCTTAATAAAATTTGATTCTTAAAATTAATATACCTCAATCCTAAAATAATTATAATATTTCTTCTTTAGTCCTTTTCTAGGAGTCTTCCATCATAACATCCATTATTGGTATTATTGTTCCTAACTAACTTCAAAAATTACTCAACCATCAAACTTCGATTGTGCACTCTGATCCAAACTATAAAATTGTTTGAGTTCTCTAAATAATTTATGACAAAGGTACTATAATGCCTTGAATCTAACATCTAGGTTGGCCACGTAATATGGCCGTATGAACCCTAAGGTAGTATCTTAGAGATCATGTAAGGTCTAAAATAAATAGAAATTCAAATATTAGCAGAATAAATAAATAAATACCAAACATGTCAACTAAATTGATTCAACAAAATAGATAGTCAACTTATTTAATTACAATTGTTCAAATGCTCAATGGTATCAGAAATTAAACTAACTAATATGCTAATAATTCTAATACTTGAACTTCTCACCCAACCTATCCGAACTAAGCATCTTATGTCTCCGAAACATACAATATAAGGGTATGAGCTTTCCAACTTAATAAGAATCACCATATATATACACTAATATAATAAATAAATTAAAAATACCAATAAGCATATCAAAATTAAAACATGAAAACTCACATCATATTTTTAAAATAACTCAAATACTAACATATTCATATATCAAATATTTTATCAAAGATATAGATCATCATGTGCCAACAAGTAAAATTTTTATTCAGCATTGATTTTACTGGTCTTATCATTCATTTCTCTTTCTACAATTTCAATTGGCAACTTTTATTCTTCCAACTTTAGACTATCTCAGACACAATTTCAATCCATGTCTAATCAAATTTCCATGCATAAGCTTACAGTAGCTATCCAAGATATAAGTTCCTAGAGACTATCCCAGATACAAGCTTTTGGCTGGCTATCCCAAGCATGAGCTTCTAGAGGCTATCCCACCAACTATTCCAAACATAAGCTCTTAGAAGCTATCCTATGAGTAAGCTTATGGATGCTATCTCAGGCATAGGCTCTTGGAGGCTATCCCATGTGTAAGCCTGTAGAGATTATTCGAGACATAAACTACTAGCTGGCTATCCTATGATAAAGTTAGTCCAAATCAATTCTTATTTATTTGATTATTTATGCTTTAATCTTGACAATTTTGATTCCAAATTTATCGATAAATCTCTTACAAAGTTTCAAAAATGATTAAAGTTACATGCCATGGAGCATATCTTCAGCACTGATGTTTACATACAACAAATATAAATAGTTCTTATATTGAAAATCCTATAAGCCATATCATCTCATGTAAATCAAATCCCATGATACAAATCCAATGGTACAAATCAATAAACAAGAATTTATACTAATGATCTACTATGGAAATTCTTACCTCAATTAGCAACAAATCGATCTCACCAGGTTATTATGATCTGGATATTAAAAGCCCTAGGCTATTCAATGTTCTCCTATCTAACAGATTGCTCTCCCATAGAACCAAATTAATATTATAAAATAAGATCCAATAAATCAAATCAATTATCTAGAATTTTTTTATCGGGGTTTACCAGGGTCCACCCCCGACTCCTCAAATTTTTTCTTCTAAAATTTTCGTAGTCCATCTAAGAGAGAGGAAAAGAGAATAAATAAATAATAAATAGGAACTAGGGAAGAAAGAAAAAGGAGAGAGAGAGAAAGAAGAATCCTCTCTTCTTCTCTTCCTCTTCAAAATAGGGGGATACCCTCCCCTTTTCCCTTCTCCTTGCAGCGGCTTTGGAAGACCTAGGGTTGGCCACCTATAGTAACTCTCACAGTAATCAATGATAGCAACCGTGACCACCTTAGCCACAACTACGTGTCGGCGATAAGGAGAAGAATAAGAAAAAGAAAGAGAAAGAAGGAGAAGGGAGTTACCTCAATCCGGCAACCCAAAAATAAAGGACTCTTGTGATCCTTTACATTCTATTATAGCAGTTTTAAAATTATCATAGAAAAAATATTGTGATAGTTCTTTATATATATTTCTAAAATTTATAATAGTATGATCGATGGTATCTTGCAAGAAATAATATCTTCTAATTAAATAGAATCTATTTGATAATATTTATAATTTTATTATAGAATATAATTATTTATCGATGAAATAAATTTTATCATTTGTATATCATTGTATAACTAATAGATTTTATTATTGATTATTTATAGTTCATTATATAATAAATTAATAGCACTACAAACTAATTTTGATTTTTTATGATGATAATATTTGATCATTTATTATATATTTAAATTTTCTAGACAAAGCTATTGCCTATATTTAACAAATTTTAAACTTATTATTATTTCAACTTTATGAGTCAGGATAGTTTAAAAATAAAATAAAAATAGTTCTTGATATAAAATATACTATCAATATTGAATACAACTTACTATAACCAAGTAATGATTTATAATATAGTTATTAAAAAAACTTCATGGAAATAGATTTAACAAATAATTTGAATATGATCTAATCTAATTTATATTAAAAACATATGAAAAATTGAAGGATCACTCATATAAAATGTATAATATGGAGTTTTAAAAAGATTCTATATTAAATATTATTGTGGTATAGGTGGGAAGGACATCTTTGGTCCCATATTAGTTATCAGTTAAGAGGGAGTATGACTTATATAGATTGAAACTTTCTTTTCCATATGAGATACCTTTTAAAAGATAAAATCGTAACTACAAGAAAAGAGTATTTTTATGATAGAATTATTTATGATAAAAATATTTTCATCATCACTAAATATATTTATAATAAAAAAATATTCATGATAAATAATAAAATATTTATGATAAAAATAATTTTTCATCGTAAATAGTTACTTATCAATGATGAAAAAATTATTTCATCATAAATATATATTATTTATGATAAATATTTTTATTATAAATAATATATAATTTATTTTAATTTCAAATTTTTAAATATTAGTGATGAAATTATTTTTATCATAAATTATTTAAGTATTTACAATAAAAAATATTTTTTCATCGATAATAAGATTATTCCCAATGTAAATATTATCATAGCCAATATTTAAAAAAATAAAAAATTTAAAAATTATAGATTATTTGTGATAAAAATATTTTATCATAAATAATTAAATATTTAAGATGAAAAAAATTTTACCATAAATACTTTAGTATTTATGATGAAAATATTTTCATCACCAATAGTTAAAAAATTTAAAAATTTAAAAAAATCAAAAATTACTCATTAATTATGACAAAAATTTTTCATCATAAATAACTTATTTTTATGATGAAAAAATATTTATCATAAATATTTAATTATTTATGATGAAAATATTTTCATCATAATTTTAAAAAAAATCAAAAGTTGCTTATTATGTACAATAAAATTTTTTCATCATAAATATTTAAATATTTATGATGAATATTTTTTTATCATAAATAAATTTATTTATGATAAAAATATTTTTATCATCAATTTGTGAAAAAAATTAAAAATTTAAAAAAATTATAAAATTTAAATTTTTAATTTTATATAAGACAACTACATCTATTTTTTATACCAGCTGTATACATCTTTTATTCTTTTATATGGTAAAAAAGTAAATATGAGTTATGATCCAGATCAAATTTTTATATAAAAAAATCATATAAAAGTATGTGATATTCATGGATTAAAATGAATAGATCTTTTTGAATGAAATGAGCTATATATTTATTTATGATATAAAATTTATTTGTTCATTGCTGTCACTGTTACTAGTGATATCAATGAATCTTTCTGATGGAGTATTTACCTTAAGCTGCATGAAAGGAGCCTCCTTTCATGCAAAAACTATATAGTTAAGGAGCACATTCTAGCATGGCTTCTACGATCGTGAAAGGTACCATATTTTTCACATCGATCGATGTTCAAATATATGTCTGTAGGAGTTTCAATCATGAAAAGATAAATAATACGAGAACTCATCTTCCTAGTAATGCAAAGTATAAATATGAGTTTGTACTTTATAACATAATTTTTACTATGCACAGGTCTACTTTGATTCTGATTAATTGCTAGATCTTTGATGCTCACACAATTCTTTTTGAATTTTTCAAGTTCGATCCTTATATACATATAATATACGAGCTTCTGGACCTCTAACTTCTTATTCCTATCCTATCCTTCAAATCTAAATCTTGATGAATTTCTCTCGTGATCTCAAAATCATCATAATATTCTCATACTCAGACTTCCAAAATGAGGACTCCAAGAAGATGAGCTCCTTGAAGATCGAAGATCTCAAAGCTATCGATCTTCCATAATTCCCATTCCATTACGAAAGCTGAAGAGCTATTTTTATAACAATTATTAGCGACGTAAATTAAACTTTTCATCGTAATTATATTTTTTATGTACATAAATTTTTTTGGAGGAAATAAATTTTTTTAAAGAAAAAATTATAAATTAACTATTTATATAAAATTTTTTGATTAATAAAAATTAATTTTTTGATAAAATTATTTTTAAAAAATATTTAGATCAAAAATTTTTTAGATTAAAGAAAATTAATTTTATTTTTTATCATGAATATTTTTTTAATATCATTTTTTTGTTAAATTTTTTGGATGAAATTTTTCTTGATGGAAAAAATTTAAAATTAATTTTTTATGAAATTATTATTAGAAAGATTTTTTTTAAAATATTAGTGATGTAAAACAAATTTTTGATGCAAATAGTTTTTAAATTTTTTTATAAATTTTTTTATGAAAATTTATTTGTGACATAAATTTATTTTTTATCGACAATCATATTTTAAAAATATTATTTTAATAAATTTTTGTGAATAAAAAATTTGTTAATAGAAAAAAAATTATTAGCGATGAAAAGGTGTTTTCATCAAAAAAATTATTTTAAAAATAATTTTTTAATTTTTTTGAAGAAAAATTGTTAGAGGGGAAAAAAAAATTTTTACAGTATTTATTAACGATGGAAACTAGATTTCTATTGCTAATAGCCTTATTAACAATGAATTTTTTTTTCATCATCAATAATTTATTTCATGAATTTTTTGGGAGAAATTTTTTTAAAGAAAAAATTTTTTTAGTGAAAATTTTTTTGATGGAACTTATTGACGATAAAAATTATTTACCATCACTAATGATCGTATTAGTGATGAAAGTTTTCATCGCTAATAGTTCTGCATTTATTAGACGTCTGCTCGACGTCCCTTCATGCGAAACCCATATCCCTGCCCTCCCTCTCTCCTCTCCCCTCTCCCCTCTCTAAGCTCTCCTCTCTCAGATCGAGCTCTCCCTCTCCCTCTTCAAGCTCTCCCCCCCCACTCTTCTCGCCAGCGAGCGCATCTCCACCGTCATCATCGCTGTTGCCATCCGTGTCGTTACCATGGGCTTGTCCACCGCTACTGTTGCCGTCCGTCGGAGATAAGGGTTCTTCCCACCTTTTTTTTTTTATTGATTGAGCCATCGGGGGGCGGAGGGGATTGCGGGGGTGGGGGGCCAGGGGCGACACGAGGGTCGGGGGTTCGAGGGGCGAAGGGGGTTGCAGGGGTGGGGGTGGGCGGCCGGAGGTGACATGGGTGCGGGGAGGGGGTCGAGGAGCGGCCAGAGGTGACACGGGGGCTGGGAGGGGGCTGTAGATAGCTGGGGGAGACACGAGGGAGGAGAGGGGGTCAGCTGGCAGAGGGGATTACAGGGTTGGGGGTGGGCAGTCGGGGGCGACACGGGGGCGGGGATTGGGTTCGGGGGTGGTCGGGGGTGACACGGGGGCAAGGAGGGGGCCGTGGGCGGCAGGGGGTGGGGAGGGAGTCGACCGATAGAGGGGGTTGCAGGGGTGGGGGTGGGCAGTCGGGGGCGACAAGGGGCCGGGGAGGGGGTCAGTCGAGGAGGGAGGAAGGTCAGCCGGGGAGGAAGGAAGGGAAGAGAGAAATGAGGAGAAAAAAATAAAATAAAATAAAATATTAATCAAATATTTTATTATTTGATTAATAAAAATAAAATTCAGATTACAATCTAAATTGGATCGAGATCGAAATCTGGATCGAGATCTCGATTCGGGTTGGAAACCAGATCAGGATCTGATCAGGATCCGAATTGAGATCCAGGTCACGGGGGGTTGGAGAGGGTGGCGGCGCCGCGGGGGGTGGGTCACAAGGGGTGGGTGACAGTGGCGGCACTGCAGTCGCGGGGGTCATGGGGGTTGAGTTCGGACGACGTGGGGTGAGTGATGGCACTGGCGCTGTGGGAGCAGGGGCCATGGGCGGTCGAGTCCCGAGCTCGTTTAGGAAAAAAAATATTTAGAAAAAAATATTTTTAGGTAAAAGTATTTTTAAAAAATAAAAAATTATTTATTGTATATATAAAAGTTAAAACATGGATTAGGTTGGGATCGGGGGAGAGGGGGGTTAATTGACCCATACTCAATCGGATCGGCTCTAGGTCGAGCCAAATGTCTGCTCGAGCCCAACCTGATGGCCAAATGGGTCTTATTTTTTTGGCAAGAGCTTAGTCTAAATGGTTTGGGATCGAGTTTGAAGTCCGACCCGATGGACCTCCTGATAGTCCGATCCACTTCCAGTCCTACTTGCGAGACTGTCTCCACGATGCTATTTTTGGTGAATTTGGAAGATGAGGGAGAGGGAGCGGAGGATATTCAGCATGAGATTGAGTTTTGTATTATTATTTTGCATCAATATTATTTTGCATGCTCAACTACTTATCGTTTATTTTATATTTATTACATAAATTTTTTAGTGTTACTGCTGAAATTTATAAATCTTTTATTGTTCCACTAACACAATGCACATTATTTTTGCTTATTATAATTTAATTATTTTATGTGTTATTTTGTATGCTTTTGCTTATTATAATTAAATATAAAAAATATTTTTATTTTAAAAAAAACTTTACTAAAATTTTTGATGAAAAAATTTCATTGCAGAGTTACTCTTTTTTGATAAATTAGAAATCCATCTTTGAAGTATGTCCAGAGATGGTAGTTAAATTGCATTGAGCTGTAAATTTCTATTCAAGAGTCGATCTTGATCGAGATCGACTCTTGGATATCTCGTATTTAAATTTTTAAAAAAAATAGTAATCTTATTATTGTTAATAATTAATATTTTATTTTATTATGTGGTACTCAGCTGTTATCTGTCTACTGTTCTCCTCCGAGTATATGGTGGATAGGATGCGTAGGCACCATATTCACGTCATATACTTGGAGAACCATGGAGAGATACTACTAAAATTTTTATAAAAATAAAATAAGATATCAACTAATAATAATAATAAAATTATTATTTTTTTGAAAGGGATAGGACCATACCTATTAGTAATGATTTGAAATGGATAGGATCATATATTTTTGCTTCATTAAATTGATGGAAGAAGATTTTCTATGTTATTATTCAGTTTGTATTCTTTAATGCATACTATTTTGTATAAAATAATTCGTATCTGAATTCGAATCGAGAATTGGTCCAAAATTCATATCGAGATTCAATCCGAAATTCAGATCGGGATCCGGTTCGGATGAATACCACTAAAAATTTTTTTGTTATTAATAATTTTTATGTTTGTTGTTAGATGGATATCAATAAAAATTAGATGAATGTCAGAGGTATTTTTTTACCTGAATATCAAAAAGGTATTCAAAATTTTATTGAGTTTGCACGGCATAAGACCGACAGTGCTAGTCGGATAAAGTGTCCATGCAAGAGATGTGTCAATATGATATATCGTCACAATATACTTGTTGAGGAGCATCTGCTACGTTATAGTATAGATAAGAAGTATACTTATTGGATATGGCATGGGGAGGGTGATCCGAATAAAGTTGTACGTGACGATGACAACACTGAAAATGATAGTAATGCTGTTGAACCTATCGAACATGATGGTATAGGAGAACTATTGGATGATTTACATCAGGATGTTTGTTCAAATGTACGCATGAGTATTAGTGTATCTGAAGGCAATTCTAATCATGAACACAATATTCAGCTTGAGGTAGAAGGGACTTCTGAACAGTTTGCAAAACTTGTAAGGGATGCACGAGAGTCACTCTATCCAAATTGTGTAAAATTCTTCAAGTTAGAATTTTTGATAAAATTATTTCATATTAAAATCATAAATCGATGGAGTCAGAAGTTATTTGACCAAAATTTGATATTGATTAAAGCAGCTCTTTCCGATGGAGAGAGACTTCTGAATCGTATTCTGAAGCAAAAATATACATGCGAAAATTAAGACTTGGCTATATTCCTATACATGCATGCAAAAATGACTGTATATTATTTTATAAGGATAACAAGCAGGTAACTGAATATCCAAAATGCAGTGAGCCTACGTACAAAATGGATAGCAGGAAAAAAAAAAGATACCCCAAAAGATTTTAAGATATTTTTCATTGATTTCAAGACTTCAAAAGTTGTATATGTCCATAAAGATAGCTGAAGAAATGAGATGATGGAATTTCGAAGGAGAAAATACTTAGCCATCTGACCGACTTCGTAGTGTGAAAAGATTTTGATGCAAAGTATCCGCACTTTGCGAGTGACCCACATAATATCCCGTTTGGTCTAGCGACAGATGGATTTAATCCCTTTGATAATTTGAGTACTTCCTATAGTATGTGGCATGTGATGCTAGTTGTATATAATGTATCACTTTGGAAGTGCATGAAAGAACCATTTATATTTATGTCACTGTTGATTCCGGATCTGAAAATATCAGGTAATAAAATTGATGTATATCTACAACTGTTAATCGATGATCTGAAAGAGCTATAAAAAAATGGAGTACAGATATATGATTCTGTGAGTCAAAAAAATTTTAAATTGCATGCTTTGATTTTATGGAACATAAATGATTTTTCTGCATATAAAAACTTATCTAGGTGGAGCACCAAAAGATATCTGGTACGTCCAATATGCAACAAGGATGCATCCTCCTTACATTTAAAGCATGGATGGAAAATATGCTTCATGGGTCATCGACGGTTTCTACCTGATAATTATTCTTAGAGGACTCGTTACAACCAATACTTTGATGGTAAGTCAGATCGGTATCTGCCACCAAAGGAGTTAAGTGGAGTAAAAGTTTTAGAACAACTTGAAGTCATTAAAAATATCTAATTTGAAAAAAGATCGGATACTTGCAAGTGGAAGCATACTGAAGTTGAGCTGAATTGGACGAAATGAAGTATTTTTTTCGAACTACCATATTAAAAGTAGCTACAACTTCATCATAATCTAGATGTAATGCACACTAAGAAGAATATTTATGATAATATCATCGGTACAGTATTGAACATCTTAGAAAAAATAAAAGATAGTCAAAAGCTCGCTTTGATTTGTAAGAAATAAAAATCCGATCAGAGTTGTATTTAGTTCATCGAGATGATAGATTTTTTATGTCACCTGCATGATATTCGCTGTTTGACGAGGTAAAGAAGAGTTTCTATGGATGGTTCAAAATCATAAAATTTTTTAACGCATATGCTTCAAACGTATCGCGGTGTGTTGGCAACAACAACGGCAATATCTTTGGCATGAAAAATCATGACTCTCATGTGATGATGCAACGTTTGCTTCCTGTGGTTATGCGTGACTATTTGAGTGGTGATATTTAAACTATATTGATTGAGTTGGAAGTATTCTTTTGAGAACTGTGTTGTCGAAAATTGAAGATTAACTTACTTGAGAAGTTTGAGAAAGATATCATGCTCATTCTTTGTAAGTTAGAAAAAAAATTTTTATCATTATTTTTTGATGTTATGGTGCACCTAGCTATTCATCTTTCAAAGAAAGCTCTTTTGGTCGGATCGATATATTATCGATGGATGTATCCTATTGAAAAATAAAAAAATTATACGTACTTTATTATATCAGTTATAAGATATAAATATATTTCTAAAATTTAAATTTATTTTTATTTATAGATTTTTATGTACCTTAAAAAAGTATGTGCGCAATAAAGTACGATCTGAAAGGTCTATAGCAGAAGCATACATAGCTACGAAGTGTATCACGTTCTGCTCGATATATCTTGATGTTATCAAAATAAGATTCAATTATACAAATCGTAATGCAAATCATGAATAGGATGATAATGATTCGACACTATCTATATTTGAACAAACGGTTCGACCTATTGGTAGAAAGAGATATGAATTTATGAACATGAATGAGCTATTCAAGACACACTTCTACGTTCTACATAATTGTAAAGAAATTAAAGATTTCATTGAGGAAGTACCATCTTAGCATACTATTTAATTTCTAAGTATTTTTTTATATCGATGTAAAATTAAAAATCATGACTTGTTGCAGTGAGCACAAGAGTATACTATGCAGAGAGAATAATACGGATACTGATGATCAACATAGGAAAAAATTTGTAAAATAATTTGATGACCTTATAAGTTGCACTAGTAATACGTTATTTTTAATAATTATAGAAATAATTATTTGAACCAACATAATTTTTTATGTTATGATGTAGATGAAATATAAGTATTTCAATAAAGAAGAGAGTGAGATCGATGAGTTGTACGATTTAGCATGTACCCTCAATCGAAGGTTAACCATTATGCATCTTTTATCATTGGAGGAATGAGATTTCACCCAAAAGACCTCGAGATGCAACGACAGACCCAGAATAGTGGGATTACTACGATAGGATATGAAGAAGAAGAAGAGATTGAATATTATGGTATACTGATAGATATCATAGAACTGAAGTATAGGTCCAGTAATTCTGTATTCTTATTTCAGTGTGAATGGTGGGATATTAGCAATAAAAAGATCAATATTCATATCGATCCATACATTATCAGTGTAAATTTTGTACAAATATGGTACTAGAATGAGCCGTATATATTAGCAACTCAAGCGAAATAAGTAATATATTTGAAGAATCTAAAGTATCGAGGTAATTGACATGTCGTACAAAGAATAACATCTAGAGACGTATATGACATACCAATCCGACTAGAGATGGATGAAAATTCAGATTTACATGAAGAGAAAGCTTTTCAAGAGGAAGAACAAACATTAACCGAGCTTCTTGTTGATGAAGAACTTGTAACAGCTCCTTTGAATTGGGCTGATCTGTCGTCCAACAAAGTTGAAGCTGATTTTGTACTTAATCTTGATGAGTCAGAGGATGACGATTAGTTCATAAATGATGATGAGATAGAAGATGATATATTAGTCAATTATTATGATTCGAAGGAGGACCTACACATCGAGAAAAATATAAATATTGATGAATAGATCTATATTTTTTGTTGAATCTTCTCTTACAATAATGGTATGCGATATAATTCTATTCATTAGAATATAATTTATTTTTTACTATTATTATTCAATATTATATTCATTTATATGTCAAAAATTACAGGTATGGCACCAGAAGACAGATGGCAACGTTTGCGTTCATAATCTACCCCCGAGACTGAGGCGTCTTCATCTATTTTCACTATCGCACCAGCTCTGTCACCAGAGGGTCCTGCACTGGCAGGTCCCAGTAAGGTAGGTCCGAGTGAGGCAAATCCGAGTAAGATGGGTCCAAGTGGTATTATTATATTTTTTTATATAATAAAATTTAAATTTTTTTATTTGAATAGCTATCATACTAATGATTTATTTATTGTTGTTTCAAACTAGTCTCCACTAGTGGTGAGGTGAGGGCGAAGTTCATCGAAAAATCTCGCTCTAGAGCATTGGAGATGCGAGCATCTGGGATAGTGTCTCTGTATTAAGATACCACCTGACTACACCAGGCCCATTAAAGGATGGTGCGAGTCATGGCAGACCGAGCTGGGCATTATATGCCGCAGCTATGTCTTTATAACGCTTTTCAATTGGCATAATGTTGTACGGGCTCAAAGAGAAATTCTCTACACCTAATTACAGATAAAATAAATTATACTATAAATATTTAATAAGCATGATATTATTTTACTATTTATTATTGGCAGGATGTATTTGATATTATTGATTTTGAGGAGGATCATGTGCGGCGAGCTGTGGATGCTCATTTATATTTGCATTTCAAGGAGTATCACCACCGCAACCATCAGCATTAGTAGCATGTGATGCAGGATCATGGGATGGAGGCAGCATAGCAACAGCCTTATGACAACATCACTATGGATGATTGGGCTCTCATATACTGGCATTTCGAAGATTCGGCATATCAGATTATACATCCAAACTTTTTTTTAAGAGTTTTATGATTGAATTATTTATTCTTAAATTTAGTTTGTTACCTACTAATTTGACTGCTAACTGTACAGAGACGATGTGCTCAGAATACTGCGAATCAGATGAGACAGACCGTATCACATTATAAGAGTTCGAGGTCGTTCGCTCATCATATGGAGCAGATGGTAAGTAATTTCTAATTAGTATATTTTTAACTCTCTAACTATTTAAAAAAAATTTAATTAATTTTTTTTTTAATTATAAAGAGGTGTAGAGAGTGACAAGCTTTCTAGTATGATCGATATCTACCAGCGGACCCACCAGCGATAATCAGAAGAGTGAACGACGAAGAGCTAGGAGCTTTTTATAAGTTTTTTCAATTATTTTTTTCATTCGTAGTTTGATTTTCAGTATAAAATTAAAATAACTATAACTTTAATTTTCAAAATTATATGATAGGCATCAGATCCCAACCTACCCCTGAGGGCTCGATCGCACCCACAGATGATAAGATCTGCAATCAGATACTTGGTACGAGATTCTGTTATGTTAGGGGTCTAAGACATCGGATCAGTACGCCATCATCCTTATGCTCATCCAGGACTGACATCCATGCTGCCTACGATGCTTGGCTGACGGAGGTGCAGAGACAAGCTACTGAGGATCGATAGCGGGCTGAGCAGCGAGTTGATGAGTTGGCTACATGCGTCAACGAATACTAGCTGCTCCAGATCCAAATGATGGATCGGATAGTACAGATGAAATAGATGATGTAGCTGATGAGGCAGCAACAGGTTAGTCCAAGCTCTTTCGAGTGCTCTACTTTTCCAGCCCATTCTCCTTCTGTAGATGCCGATACTTGACAGCCTCTTTATGTAGCTTTTTATTTTTATTTCAAATTTTTTATAATTTTAATTTAATATAATAAAATAATAAAATTTATTTATAAATTTATTGTATAAATTTTTTATTTTTATTTTTTATTTTTTATTTATAAAAATATTATAAATATAAATTAAAAATATGTATTCATAAATTATTTTTTAAAAAAATATGTATAAATTTTTAGCGATGGAATTATTTTTGATGAAATATTGATCACTACAAAAATATTAGCAAAAAAAATTGCTCATAAATAATTTTTTTAATAAGTTTAAAAATATTAAAAATTTATATTAAATTAATAACGATGAAAATACTTTCATCATAAATAATTATTATTTATTAGCGATAAAAATTTACATCGAAAATTATTATATTTGCGATGAAGAATTTTCATCGCTAATATTTTTTTAATTTAAATTTTATAAAAATTTATAATTAAATTAATTACGATGAAAGTGATTCATTGTACATAATTATTTTTTATTAACGATGTAATATTTTATCGTAAATTATTCTTTTTTATGACTAAAATTTTTTATCATAAATAGTTTTCGAAAAAAATTTTAAGGATGAAAATTTTTTATCAGTAATATCTATTATTAGCGACGAAAATTTTTTTTCATCGTAAAAAATTATCAACGATGTCATTATTTGCGACTAAATATTAGCGATGATAATTTCGTCACTAATAACTATTACCAACGAAAATCTATTATTAGCGATGAATTTTTTGCATCACTAATACTCTGTTCTGTTGTAGTACGTGCGGCCCCGTGCTATAGTGCTAGAGGCCAAAGCGATCAATACCTTATATATATATATATATGGTTACAAAATCAACCTAACAATCTGAGCCATTCGATCTCTTGATCCTTCACAGCAACATTAATGCCATCTATGGGAAAAGCCTCATGCCCACATGCACATACTCCCCATTGATTGAGGAGCTATTTTGTGGTATAAGTGAGAAAGACATCTTTAGTCTCACATTGGTTGTGAGTCAAGAGGAAATATGATTTATATAGATTGAAACTTTCTCTTTTATACGAAGCATCTTTTAAGGGATAAAACCATGCGGCTCCGTGCAACAGCACCATAGGCTAAAGTAGATAATACCTCACATATACGGATATGGAGTCAACTTAACCATCCGAGCCATTTGATCCCTTGACCGCAACAAATACTATGATTTTTTAATTTCAATATAAATAAGAAGAATCATGAATTATGTACTTTTAAAAAGTTTTAAAAAATAATATTAATGATTACATAAATATATTAAAATTATTTATATTTTAAAATATTTATATAATCAAATTTTTAAGATATTAAAAAGAATAAAATGAAGTAATTTATTTTTATTTTCTTTCAAAAAGAAGATGATTGATTTTTTTGGAGTTTATTTCATCAAATCTTCTATCGATTGGATTCTTTGGATGGCTATCATCTTGGCAATTAGGTCGAACGTGCTTCCTTACATCCATGCCTAGTTTTTAGTATATCTATTCATCAACTTTTGGCCGATACAATGGAGGTCCTAGTTACTTCCCGGTTATCCTTTTAGTTAGCCTCTTGAGCTTGCATGCCAATAGCCTCTTGGAATAAGATTACATCACAAGAAAATGATACAGAAATCTATTTAGATTGCAATTGCAAAGACAACAATAGTAATGGCTATCAAGTATTAAATTATAGATATTTTGTAAAACTATGCAAATTATTAACTATTAAATAATTGATCATATATCAAAACATATGAGTAATAGCTCCATCAATAATTTTGATCACCAAGAACACTACTACAAGTTAACACCATATAAATGATTTTTTTCCATTATTGCAAGGAGGCAAGTCATCGCAAAGTTAACGAGGAAACATATAATGTAGAGTTAATCACAATAAACTAGGATAATTGTGAAGGAAAATCAAACAATAACAGACAATTCCTACCCATATATGATTCTTTTGAATTATTATTAGATTAGGTATAACAAAAGTATTATAAAATAGAAAGTTTAAGGAAATAAATACCGAAATCACGAGTAACTTTGCAATGGCTTCCTTGTCCTACTCCTCTTTTTTTGTCATCCATTACATCACATCATTGTTATTAAATTGTTTGTAAGATTTTTCTTAAATTGGAATTTGAAAAATTATTTACGAAAATGGTCTGGAATATATATTTAATGCAAACCTATATTTCTTATCTGACACATGAATGCCACGCAGGCTTATAGGTCAAAAAACATCACCAGCATCAATACTTGTCTAATTTTTTTAAATTTTTAAGTTAAAATTTGATTTTGGAATACATAATTTATTTTTTATGTTGTGAGAATATCTCTATCCTAGACCAAGTAGTTTCGTAATATCATCTCTACGTGGAGTTGTTTTGTATCTAAAAAAATCCGACAGTTAGTACTTAAAGTTTAGGATATAAAAGCAGTCATTTACTAGTATAATTTAGCTTTTATTAATAATTCTTGATCGATATAGTTGATTTGCTATATCATAAAATAATAATATTAATGATGCAATTCGTACAATATAATTTATAAATATAATATGATATAATATAATATATAATTCATACTCTAGAGGTGAAAATATATATATCTTCCGTATACCGATATTTTAGACCTTCTTGACCAAATCCAATGGCTTGTATCTTTATCTTTCAAGCTCTAAAGTTAAATTTGATGGTGGGTTTAAAGTTCTTTATTTAGGTTTTGTGTGTATTATAACAATATTTTTTCATCATTTTCTTCAAGAAACAATTGAGTAGGGTTCTCAATGGGGATGGGTCAGGTTCCTCAAGCCCAACCTAGCCTGTGAACAATGTTTTGGGCCCAGTCCAAGGCCTTGTAGTCCCTTACAGCCATTGCGGCCCTACAGCCACAAGCAGGGTTTTGAGGGGTTTAGGGCGAGCAGTCTACGGTTTGCAGGGAAGAGTTGAGATGGAGGACAACTCCGCCGAGTTGCAGCGATTCCTCGAGGTTAGATCCACTAGCTTTTTCTATTCTCTTAGGAATCTATTGGTCCTATATAGCACGATTATTTTTCCTTGCGGCTGAATGTTCTTGAATTTTACTGATCAATTATATCCAAAAATTTCATTTTTGATGCAATTTTCGAGTGCTGCGCTCCTGCTAAATCTTTCTCTTTATTGAAATTCATGTAGGTTTTTTTCATAATTTTTGTTTTAAAAAAAATCTTTTTATGTGGATGTTTTTCAATACATGTGGGAAATGGAAATGCGGATTTGGGAACAACGATGGATTTGTGTTGGAGTTCTTAAGATTCCAGTTTCTCACTTCACTGCGATTCAGTGCTTTCAGAGTTCGCTTGTCCCACGGAAAGGAGTCATGTTAGTTTCTTTGCTGCACGAATGAATCGAGATGGCAAGCACAGTTCTTAAGCTTAGTAAAGAACCTTTGGCATGCGGAGATTTTTCCCTCTCATGTTCATTCATAGAAGGTGTAAGGTGGGCGGAAGAATAGTCTCTGGGCTTGGATATATGTCTTTTTTGAAGCTACGAAAAAGATATAAGGTGGCCATTGCCCGAAGGGAAAGCTCTCTCCAGCAGATGGGTACCTTACATCACAAATCTGTCCAAAACCCACCTTTTTTGTCAAGATTTTCGCTTGACATTTTTAAGGTCTTCTTGATACTGATCCAATCTAAGGGCCTGATGGCAGAAGGATAAGGGAGGTCAGAAAAATCTTGTAGGGAGGAAGCAGTTTTCATTGCAAATGAGGCTGTTCAAGGAGGCATATTGTCGAGAAATTGTGTGGAAAACTCAGTTGGGATATCCAATTCTTGAACCATCTGTTTCTTAAATAAATGAACGGGTGGTCCCATCTTCCCACTTACATCGAAAAAAAAAAAAAGTTCTCACTTGCAAAACGAGCCATCATATATCCAAAACAGGCTGCGCTAGATCGCACGGTCACTGGAAGAACTGGTGCAGTGTCCCTTCCCTAGGCCAAGGACTAACTTGCAATATGATTTAAATCGGAGAATCTTATCCTTTCGGCA
Organism: Elaeis guineensis; assembly: GCF_000442705.2. Classification (NCBI taxonomy): domain Eukaryota; kingdom Viridiplantae; phylum Streptophyta; class Magnoliopsida; order Arecales; family Arecaceae; genus Elaeis; species Elaeis guineensis. The sequence continues at coordinate 2,882,699 of NC_026005.2, forward strand.
GCTATAGATCATAACCCTTATTCTCATTAATGTCCCAATATTCAAAACATGCATGAGGCGTTTCTTGATCCAACATGTTGACGTGGAAAATATTTGATAGGGGAATGCCATATTTCTTTACTTTTTCATATAACTACAAAGGTATGTTTAAGCATATTACATACTGGCAACCACTTTTTACTGTGAGAAAATATTTATATACATCCCTCATGGTAGACGGTCTAAAGCAGAAAAAGATGGAACGGGGTGTCAAGATATTGGTCTTCTAGCTAGTTAAGGTTGCACTTGGAGAACCTTAAAAACTTCTGGAAGATCATATTGTTCATTCGTTAACTTTCTTCTTTTCCACGTGATATTTTATTACTTTATTACGGTAGTGGTGAGAATAGTAACTTGACGTATTCTTTCTTCAACAATAAATAGCCCAGAGAGATGAGAATGGAGATGCCAAACTTGCCTCTCTCTCTCTCTCTCTCTCTCTCTCTCTCATGGCAGGCAAGAAGCATTTCTATGCTTGCGCCCTTGTTATTGTGCTAATTCTAGCTTATGAATCTCTTTCGTCAGAGGGAAGGCAACTGATGGCAGAGAAGTTTAAAACCAAGGGATGTAAAGAATGCCCACGACGAGGTGACAACAATATCGAAGGAACGACAAGCAGCTTGATCTCACACACCATTGAAGGTCATGATGATCGAGAACTTATGGTGACCACAGAAGATGCCCAACCCACGACTCCCGGGCATAGCCCTGGTGTAGGTCATTAGAAGCAAAGGAGACGAGAATGAGTAGAAGAGTCATCTGTTAACCTCCGCTGTTTGCATGCTGTATTGTTTATATATTTGCACAGCCATCGTTAGAGCAAACAAACAAATATATCTACTGTTTGAAATGTATAAGTTCAAGGAAGTGTACCTATTTATGTATGTTTTCTGAAAGACGGTAACGTTTTTATGTTTATCTTATGCAACGAACGACTTGTTTGGAAATTGACGTTGGCATTTTCATATAATCATATAATTAATATATCATGTAGTCTCTCTCTCTCTCTCCCTCCTGTGGCTCCTTTATAATTATATCTTCATTGCTGAGGAAGGAGAGGAAGTAATTAAGGTAAGACTGGGCAAAAGATAGCTTTGGTTGCAAAAATGTTTTTGGCTAATTCAAAGTTTCATAGTGACCATATATGAAATGGTAGTCCTTAATATTTTGCAGTAGTTCACAAGAACAGTACTTTATAATACCTCAATCAATGGTAATAAAGAGATTCCTGTATTACCAAAATAATAATAATAATAATAAAAAGATCCCTGAAGCGAAGCGACGATAGCAAAGAGCAAAAAGATCCATCACTTTGCAAAATATACGTGCATATCTTGTGCTCACATGACCGAATAGAGAAACGGGGCCACGATGAAGGGGACCCCTTGAAGGACCACGTAGCCAAGCCTCATATGGCCATACCCTATGAAAAGCTTAAGTACTCTTACCAAAAAGAAAAGCTTAATTACCACTGTACATGCACCACTTACATAAATAAATAAAGAAATGGAGGAGGTAACTTCCCTCCATTTATATGTTCAAAGCAAAAGATAATAAAGAGATAGAATTAACCAACCAAAACAAAGGGACAAAGAAAATGATGCAAGTTATACTTTTTTTTTCTCATCTAACAAAATACAAATATAATGCTCAATATTTTATAAATAATGGTATCATACAAGCAAAAGAAACATATGCATAGAAAATTTTTCAATAAGATTGCAAAATATTCAGCAGGTACCCCAACTCATTAACCCACCATTGCATGATTTTTAAAGAAAAAAAGGTCCAAAATGATTTGCGGGAATCTTAAAGCGTAAAAAAAAAGAAAAAAAATCAAAAGAAGACACTTCCGTTAAGAGTCTTCTTTTTTGATAGACTCTCCATTGGAGTTCAAAATCACCACCAGGAGAAAGTCAAACTCCTCCCTTCCATACCTATTTAAGGCTAAAAGACTTTCCTTTTCTTCTCACTGAAGATTAAGGTCTCGAGCTAGCACAATCGCCGGAGTTTTCTTTTCAAAAGCCACCACCATATCCATCGAAAATCGAGGTTCCAAAGCTTGTCAGAGCCCAAGATAAGCTCCGGCTTTCTTTGCTCTCTCTCTCTTTCCAATATTCCCATAAGCTTAAGCATCACCGCCCACCACCGGTTTCACTGAAAAGTCAATAAAAGAAAAATCTCTTATTTTCTGACCTCTTTCTCATATTTCGGTACACCATATCCAGCCGCAACTTCTAACTCATGATCTTGGGTCAAAAACATGATAAATATGTTATACAATATACGCCTCTCCAAGATTCAACATATGAAAGAATTTTTTCATGACATTACATTTATTGCCCAACATACCAATTTGAGATCCTCTTATCTTATTAGCCAAGGAATGCAGGATGCCCGATTTCAAGATAAACCCATTTGCACAATGAATAATTAAGATTACCTGTCGCATTCCATGTACCATAAAAATTAATTTGCAGTTCCTTTGAACATGTAGATACAAGTATGATGACAATCAACATATTACTTCATATAACACCATTACTTGTTTCATCGGACAAAGCAAAAACACGTTCACAATTTCTTTCCTCGACTTCTTTGACAGTAAAATAAGAAGTTTTACTTGGTTTTCTCCATCTGTTGAACAGTTGGCTGGTGGACTCCTGTTGCTTGTCGACATTGTCGCCTAAAACTGTACTAGGACCTTTTATATCTTGTCTTCATTCACCGAAAGAAGTAAATTGAAATAGTCTATCACATGAAAAATGGGCATATTTCAGCAACATGAGTTTGTGAATATATCATTGGTCAGACAAACTTAGCTGTCCTTCTACGATATGTATTGAAAGATAATTTTATTATATTTAATGGCTTAGAAGCAAGAATGCCGTTAGAAAGGTCAACAGCTTTGGTCGTGGAACGTCTTCGACCATCCAATCGAGCAACTTCGTTGGCCGACATTTGCCTTCCGCCCCCGAGGTAGATTTTCCATGATTCCGACTTCTTCCAACCATTCACGGAGGATTGGTCAAATAATATATTGAAGCCAAGTTAAATGTATCTGATTTTATGTAGCTTCATTGGTATACATACAGTAACTACTTTTTTTGACTAATGTTTGATATTATATAAAAATCATAGCTAGTGTGGTGCGGTACAGCCTAGCAAAGCCACAAAAGAAAAAAAAAAAAAAGGGTAAGAAAGGATACAGATGGTGCTCGTAGTTGTAATCTTCTCTTCGGTGATAGAGAAAGTTCCCCGACTCGGGGAGCCAACTAAACTCATGGCACTTTCATATCTCACTGTAAATTTTTGTACTGCCTTTCCTTCTTTAGGAACTTAAACAAATACCAACGTCTTGTCCAGGACAGTGAAATGGGTGACGCATGGTGGAAAAGCGTCCTCAAGTTTTCGAACCACTAAGGCCCCATCATGCGTGCGAGTACCTAAGATTTAGTACCGCTCTTGAGACAGAGGGAAGTGGGTGAGGTCCCATGGTCCAGTGGGATTTGTTTTGGAATGTGAGTGTCGAGCATGTGAAGTGCAAGCAGCCACGGCTTGAAAAGCTGCCACTCGGTGAGTGTTTGGGACAAAAAGGGATGGTGAGGAATCCTCTGCAGGATACGAAATTTTGGTTGGGTAGGATTCTTTTATGATTGAAGCATTCCAAACCCCCACGCAACAAAACACAACCACACCCATGTCATCAGAGACCAAGAGCCAGCCAGCGCATGAGATGCCTGTATCTTCTTGTCATCTAAGAAGCATTTTGGTTAGTAAACCCAATAAAATTTGGATGCTTATAGATCATCAAAATTGCATAGCCCAAGTATGGGGTTGAGTCATTTTAAGTTGAAGCTAATCATGTTTATTTGATCCTATTGCTATTTGTTTTTCATATGTACTTGCTTTTGTTGAAAGAAGTGGTAAGATGTGCGTGTACCATTAGGAGTCTAAACCATGATCTACTTCAACCGGAGGTGTACCCGTAGTGGACCCTATTTATGAGTCATGAACCCTGGACATCTATGGTAGAGAATGATAGTAGATTTTTGTCATGCCTCCAACCAAAGATCGAAAGAGCCAAGAGGTCGTGGATCGTATACTCATAAAGAACTCTCCCCACAAATATGCAAGGCATCTCATCGCAATATCATAAAAGAACATCAGAACAAAACTTCAAATAACTAACATTCAACTTTAGTTCAACTTTAATAAATCCTAATATAAAATAAAAAATATCCAAGTATGCCTCTAGTTCACTTTTCCATATTAAATTCTCAAGTCAAGCTAGTCTCCTGAATCTGTAAAATCACTAAAATATAAAATAATAAGCTAGACAGTCCAATGAAAAATAAATATTTTGACTAGATAATTTATATGATAATATGAATTGTAAATATCAAAGTATAATTTATCATTAATTAGGACACAAATATAATCAAATTTATTTTCAAAATATAAATTCAACAATATCAATACCTTTCAAATATTTATATACATAATCATATATCTGATTTTGAAACTAATGATATTTAAAAATCTGATTCAAAACAAATGACACGGAACTCATTAGCTTTTCACTATAACTACATTTATACTCTATGATTGGGCCAGAATACCATATTTATATTTTATGGCTAGATCGAAATACTACACTTATATCCTATGGCAGGATCAGAATCCCACACATATCCTGTGGTCAAACTAAAATTTCACATTTATACCCTATGGCAAGGTTGGAATACCATACTTATATCCTATGGCCGGACCAAAAATAGAATCATGAGCTCAGAGTAAATAGTTATAACAATAGTCTAAAAAATGTTACTTCAAAAGTTCATACCAATTTTCATTCAAAACATATTTTCATAAGATTCATAAATCATATATATAAATTCATTGACAATTTGTTTGATATTTAAAAAAATAATATTAGATAAACAAAAAAAAATCTTGGGATAGTGAATCATTACTTACTTCACATGTATTCCACTCAATCCAAATAAGTTTAAATTTTTTTTCAAAATCTTCAAGTCATATATCATATCACAGTATTCCATTGCTAGACACCTTATTGTCGAGACAACTACAACCCTATACATAATCGAGTCCAATAATTAGAAAGAATATAAATAACTAAAAAAATAAAATTGACAAGTAGTTACATCCAACAGTCCAAATCAATCTAATCATGATAATTTTATTCAATCATGATCAAACTACTTGTAGAGGTTCCGAGCCAAACACAGTCATTTATAGAGCCAAAAAAATAGAGGTTCAGAGCCAAAAAAATAATCATGACAAGTAGTTACATACAACAAACACAGTCATTTATAGAGGTTCAGAGCTAAATCCAACTATAATTTTTCTCCAAGGCTTCCTTCTTGGAAATTAAATCCACTATTTTTTAATCCAATCAAGTATACCAATTCGATTTCTCACCGACTCATCACCCCTAGCTTATCCTTAAGCTTATTTACACTCTATATCCTATGTATCGATATGATTTTATATTCTATTTTAAGGTATGGATTAGTCTATTCCCAACTTTTAACTTTCTTAAAAACTTGATAATCCTAAAAACAACAAGAATAAAACAGAGATAAAACTTCAATAAACTCAATGCTTATTGAATGAGTTGCTTTGGACCTTTTTTTGTGCACTTGAATGTTGGAGGTATTCTCTTGATTGCTCATTTCTATATGGAATCTTAAGTTATTGTTTTAGAAGTGGTGGTTGCTCTTGTATTGAATGCTATTAAATGAAAATCCTTTTCTCCCCTTTTATCTTATCTTCAAATGATTGTTGGAGTCTTTTTATATGTTCAAGAATGGTTGAAAAGCTCTTTTTGGCTATTAGAGAGGTAAAACTAGTCATTAGAGGGCATTAAATGCGGACTATGTTTGCTAGAAAATTAACCACTAGAGCTGTCATGTATGCGAGTGTCGACTCCTAATCACTTAGGTTAACTCATGCTTGGCTAAGGTTAACTCCTAAAATGGCTGAAAATCATGATCTTCCATATACGACCATCTTGGGATTGACTCTTGGCATCTTGGGATCTACTATTGACATATAGTAGTCGATGCTAACTTATAGTGATCAGCTCCTGAAGTACCAAAATTTTAGTCTATTCTACTATAACTTTCTGGGGTTAAGTCATGACTTACTAAGATTTGTTTGATCCAAGGATTAATTTTGATGATACTAGAATACTTAAGTATGTTTGATATTAATGTAAGCTTGGGAGCATGCTTGTAGGAAGATCTTTGATGCTCATAGGTTGCAAGAATAATCAATAAGAAGCCCTTTCAAAATAAGTCAAAATATTAGTTTCCCAAGATACTTAACATAGGGTGAAGGAGAAGAGATGACCCCGATATATTTGACTCAACTCTGGTATGCCCTAAATGAGATCTATACAATTTAAGAGTCAACCCTAGCATATCTCGAGTTGACTCTAATGAAACTCATGTCAATCCTAAGAGAACATAAGTCAACGACAAAACAATCTCAAGATGCAAATAGAGAGCAGTGAAAATGGCTAAAACTCGGGTAGTCTCAGTATTCCCATCTCCCAAGGTTACTCAACAACCAAAGAGATGAAGTAGATAAGGTCTCTCTAGGGCTATTGCCGCCTATGAAATGAAAGCTATTCTCTCATCTGCACCTGTACCCCCAGCCAGGATGGAACCTGGCTCTGCAGAAGTAGATGGAAAGGATTTGATTCTAACGAAACTCAAGTCAACCCTAAGAGAACATAAGTCAATCCCAAAACAGTCTTAGGGTAATGATAGGGAGTAGTGAAAAATAGCCTTATTAATTATATTTTTGAAAAAAAAATTAATTATACTTGATCTCTCAAAGATATTGGTAACTTATTGAGTCTGTAAATTCACTCTTTTTTTTCTATTTTTTTTTATCCAAAAGATCATATGAGGCTTGAGACTAAGCAATGAGGAGCATAGGACTTTAGATGTCATTATCTTAATTTTATCTTTAAATAAAATTATTTTAGACCTTCTGTTATTTTTTGTTATTAGTCCTTATGAACTATTCTTTTATTAAATAAATATTTTAGAGGATTTACTTTTATTACCACAATCTGAGTTTGGATTGATATAAGCATGTACGAGTAAATTGACAGACCTTGCACATCCTATGGGGCATGACAAAAATAGAGACCCAAGACCCACTACTAGATCTCATTAGTCAGACAAAAGAGAAAGAAAGAGGAGACTAGAGAGTAAGATTGAGAAGAAAGAGAAAATAGATGAGAGAGAAAGGAGAAAAAAGAGAACTCTCTTCTCTTATTCGAAATCGGGAAACTCCTCCCTTCTTCCCAAACACAAAGGTAGAGAGGTCGGGCCGGCGACTTGTGGTGGCAGTATGCGACGGTGACAGACATCAACCCAGGCATTACTTCTGATGGAGATCACGACGGTGACAATGTCCATTTGGTCGACGATGAAGGAAATAAAAGAACCAACCTTGGATCGACTCAAATAGAAGAAACTAAACTAACTCGGCTTATTGGCTCGCGGCTGCTCATCCTTTGATCATGGGAGAGATAATTGGGAACTTATCTTAAGTTCTGATGGAAGCTTTAGCCCCAACAATGGCAACTCAAATGGAATCAAACTAGAAAATGGAAGGACCAAAAAATAGAGCAATATGTTTCAACCAATCCAGCAAATTATTAGTGACAATCTAGTCATCAGAGTTAGCTAAAGAGCTAGGAAAAGGTGAAGATGAAATCAAGCCCATCTTATCTCAATTTCGATGGCAAATCAAGGGTGGCTTACCGGACCCAATCAATGAAAAAATCAAAAAATTTCTAAGCACTTCGCCAGCGAACGATCGGAGATGGGAGGTGATGGGGCCATTTTATAGGCTGATTCTCAGGGCTTTTATTAGAGTCTGACGAGTCCTGGGACTCCAATTCCAATCTTCACCGATAGAAGGTCGGATATGAGAGGTGAGACTTAAATGAAGGAGATCAAGGCATTTTATAGGCTGATTCTTAGGATTTTTATCAGAGTCTGGCGAGTCCTAAGACTCCCTCTTTCGATGTAAGACTCCCTCTTTCGGTGTAATCGAAAGAGGAAATAGATCTCAATCGGGACTTCTGATTGAGAAATTCTTTGTGCACCGCGCATGGTGATTGGCTTACGCGCACGGTGATTAGCTCATGCATGGGGCTGGCAAAAAAAAAAATTTTTTTTCGTATGCTGCTCTACCCCGTGCGTGAGCCAATCACAGTGCATGTTGTGCGTGTTTCATACCATACACGATGCACAAAAAATTTTTCCACCTAATTTTTCACAAAGCACGTGCGGTGCTCGTGTGTGAGAAAAAGGGTTTGGCCCATCTCACAGCCGGGCCGGTGGGCCGACCGAGCTTGGTTGGAAATTGGATTGGCCCAGCGGCTGGGTTTTACAAGAAGGTTCTCTTGTGTGCCCAAAATCTTCTCCAGTTCAATACTTATTTTTCCATTCTTTATAGATATCTCTTGCAAAACGCTAGACATAATGAAGGTTATGCAGATCATCAGTGGCATGAATGAAGTGGATAGAACCAAGCAACATCGAGGTTTTGGGGCGTAGCGATGGGAAAGGAAGGCCACCAATTACCAGCAGCTTAGAACAGCATGGCGAGTGCTGGCATGGTTTTTGGATCTAGAACCGGCAAAACAACTTAAGGTGTAAGTGAATATAAGGTATTCATCGGATAACTGTAAGCTTGTGAGCACTGAGTAGGATGTTTAACACAACCGGGACTGTACGTTGTAAAGAATGCCCACTAGGTGCTGAAGCAAAAATTCTATGAAACCTGTGTGTTGGGATATGCCGACTGGTCCCTCTCACGCCGACTCACCGTTGGACTTGCCTGACCGGGACCCGACTCTGCCGACCGACGACTGCCGACGCTGCCCGACAGAATATATGTCGGCCGGACAGACCCTCTCCCCTCCCGACTGGCCGAACTGTAGAGTCCGATATCCGACTCTCGCAACACCCCCGACTATCCATCGGAGGGTCCCTGGGCTGTCACCCGGCATTCCTCAACCAGGCACCGACATACAGTCGGTCGACTCTTTCAAACACCATACAACTGCTGGAGACTGTCCGTCCTGACAGCGGCGTGCGGCTTAGCCGCCCTGGGGAATTATCCCACCTAAGGCATGGGTCAACCCTAGTGATTTGACAGTCCCACGGTGATTTGACAGTCCTCGATGATTTGACAACTCTCCCATTGTCTGCGCCATTAATGACGGTGCCATACCGCGCCCTACTATAAAACAGAGAAGGCAACAGTGCTGCGAAACCCTTGAGCATATTCTCTCTCTCTCGCTGAGCTCCTTGATTCTTTTCTACTGTTGCCTAGTCTCCTCTCTGACTTGACCATCGGAGGGTCTCCACCGGAGACACCTCCGGTCAGTGCAGACTTCTTTTGCAGGTGCTCGCTCCCGGCGATCAAGCGACGAGGGGATTGGCCGCAACAGGTTTTGGCACGCCAGGAAGGGGGAGACGATAGGGATTACGACCCCTGCAGAACTCGAAACATCCTTTCGAGATGACAAGAACCATAGCTCAGCGGTCGAGGGCCACTGGATCGGCGAGGCACTCTTCCCGTCGGGAAGAGGCCTCTCCTCCACCCTCCATGGCGGAACCTAGCTCTCCGCATCCTGTGGTGACCACGGAGGCACAGATCGCGGCGATTGTGCGGTAGATGACCGTGCTGACAGACGTGGTCAAGAGCCTTCAACAACAACCAATCCGGTTGCCGCACTCGCCGGTGGAGCAACCGGCGACACACCCGATGCCCTCTAGGAGCAGCTGCCGGCGCCCGCATCGGTCTCCATCTCCTCCTCGGGAGCAGCTGTTACAGCACTCCCATCGAGAGGAGGAGAGGCGGCCGCGGCTTGATACCCATCGGTCTCGACGGCCGTCTCTCTCCCAGCTGGAATGAGCAAGGAAGGAGAAGCGGCCGCGAACACCGTCCGCCTCCCTCTCAGATTCATCGAGAGACTCCACCCCCGGGGTCTCTCAGCACCGAAGGACCGATGACTGCGAACGTAAGTTCGAAAAAATCGACCGTCAGCTTGCCTAGCTGCAGGTGGACGGACAGAAGTCCTCGAACGACGTCGACTTTCAGACCGCCCAACCTCTCTCCCGACTCATCCTCGACGAACCGATTCCTAGTCGGTTCAAGATGCCCCATGTGGAGCCCTAAGACAGCTCCACCGACCCAGTTGACCACCTGGAGGGCTACAAGGCTCTCATGACGATCCAAGGGATGACCGATGCCCTTCTTTGCATCGGCTTCCCCGCCACGCTTCACAAAGCTGCCAGAGCCTGGTACTCCGACCTTCGTCCAGGAAGTATCCACTCCTTTGGACAGCTTGAGCATTCTTTTGTGGCCCACTTCAGCACCAACCGGAAGCCGCCACGAACCTCGGACATCCTTTTTTTCCTCAAATAGGAAGAGAATGAGATGCTTCGACATTTCGTGACGTGATTCAACGTGGCCACACTCAAGGTCCGGGACCTCAACGAAGACATGGCCATCTCAGCCATGAAGAGGGGGCTAAGGGGGTCCCGATTTACCTACTCTTTGGACAAGACCCTCCCCCGGACATACGCCGAACTGCTGGAGCGCGCGTACAAGTACATGCACGCGGATGAAGGAGCTTCCGATCGGCGTCTGACCGAGGCCAAGGGCCCGAAGGAGAAGCGAAGGAAGGGTCGGGCCCTTGCCGAGCCTAGCAGGCCCCCGACCGACGAACCAGTCTCACCCCAGCAACGGAGCCAGAGGTCGCCTCGATGGTGGAGTCCGAGGCCGACGCATCCCAGGTATGACTCCTACACTCCTCTCTCTCTGCTCCTCGTGCGCAGATTTTGATGAAGATCGAAGGGGAGGAATATCTGCGACGACCTCCGCCTTTGAAGGCAAAGGGCCTCAACTGACGAAAGTACTGTCGATTCCATTGGAGCCATGGCCACAACACCGAGCAGTGCATCCAACTCAAGGATGAGATCGAGGCCCTCATACATCGAGGGTATCTCGGCAAATTTCAGAGGAACCCACCGACCCGACCCATCACTGACCGACGACCCCAGCCGACTGAGAAAGCAACAAATAACCAGTCTATGGCTGGGGTCATCAACATGATCTCCAAACGACTAGACTCGGGGACGACTACTGGAGGGGAGCCGACGAAGAAGCTGCACGAAGATGATGTAATTACTTTTACAGATGAAGATGTTCGAGGTGTCTAAACTCTCTATGACGACGCTGTTGTTGTCTCAGCAATAATAGCAAATTATGATGTAAGAAGGATCTTTGTAGATAATGGAAGTTCGACGAATGTTTTATTTTACTCGACCTTCTCTCGGATGAGACTGTCGGCCGACCGGCTCAAGAGAGTCTCTACACCCCTGTTAGGCTTTGCTGGGGATGCTGTCACGGTGGAAGGGGAAGTTACTTTGCCCGTGACGGCGGGAACCGAACCACGACAAAGCACAGTCCACTTGACCTTTGTAGTCGTCCAAGTGCCTTCGGCCTACAAAGCCATACTTGGAAGGCCCGGACTAAACGGCCTTAGGGCAATAGTCTGACGTATCATCTACTGGTTCAGTTTTCGACCAAAAATAGAGTCGGAGAGATGCACGGGGATCAACAGCTCGCTCGGCGATGCTTTCAGATCTTCGCTCAAAGCGACGAATTGAAGGATTCCCTGATGGTCGACAAGTTGGACCAGCGGAAAGAAAAAAAATGGGGTGAACCGGTCGAACAGCTTGTTCCCATCCCGATAATGGAGAGTCCCGAACGAGTGGTATGGGTCAAGTCTCAATTATCCGACCCCGAGCAACGGCAGCTAGTGAAGTTGCTAAAGGCCAATGCCGACGTATTCGCTTGGTCGGCAGCGGATATGTCGGGCATTCCCCCAGAGACGATGACACACCGACTCAACATCGACCCAACAATGAGGCCGGTGAGGTAGAAGAAGCGGTCTTTTGCTCCTGAAAGACAGAAAGCCATTGACAGGGAAGTGGACAAGCTACTCGAGGCGGGCTTCATTAGAGAAACTACATACCCCGATTGGCTCGCCAACATCGTCATGGTGAAAAAAGCCAATAGGAACTGGAGGATTTGCATCGACTATACCGACATAAACCGCGTCTGCCCGAAGGACAGCTTTCCACTCCTGAAAATCGACCAGCTGGTAGACGCGACGTCCGGCCATCAACTTCTCAGCTTCATGGATGCTTTTGCCGGATACAATCAGATCCGGATGGCACCCGAAGATGAGGAGCACACCGCCTTCGTGACCGCCAAGGGCCTCTACTACTACAGAGTAATGCCCTTCGGACTGAAGAATGCCGGAGCCACTTACCAGCGACTCATCAAAAAGATCTTCAAAGATCAAATCGGACGCAACATGGAGGTGTATGTGGACGACATGCTGGTAAAGAGTGCACAGACTACGGATCATGTTCGAGATCTCGAAGAAACTTTTCGCACTCTGCGACAACATCGGATGAGGCAAATCCAACTAAGTGCGCCTTCGGGGTGACTTCGGGAAGTTCTTCGGTTCCTCATTTCTCAACGAAGAATCGAGGCTAACCCTGAGAAAATAAAGGCAATCATGACATGCAGCACCTGGACACCAAGAAGGAGGTCCAGCAGCTGAACGGAAGAATCATCGCACTCAGTCGATTCATCTCTCAGTCGGCTGAAAGATGCCTCCCATTCTTCAAAATCCTGAGACTTGCGAAGGACTTCTCTTGGTCGGATGAGTGCCGGCGGGCCTTTGAGGACCTGAAGAGGTACCTGGCCTCCCCGCCACTGCTTGTGAAGCCGAAAGTTGGAGAGATGCTGTACCTCTATTTGGCCACTTCCCCTGAAGCGGTTAGCTCAGTGCTCGTCCGAGAGAATGAGAGCCGAATCCATCAACCTATATACTACACCAGTAAAGTGCTCCACGGTGCTGAAGCTCGATACTCAAAGATGGAGAAGATGATATTCACCCTGATCGTGTCTGCACAACGACTCCGTCCATATTTTCAAGCGCACGCCATCGTGGTCCTCACCAACCAACCCTGAGGGTGATATTGCGCCACCCCGACACATCAGGATGACTGGCGAAATGGGCAATGAGGCTCAGCGAGTTCGACATTCAGTATCGACCGCGACCTGCCTTGAAGGCTCAGGTCCTGGCCGACTTTATTGCGGAGTGCCTGACAACTGACCAAAGATAGGAAGGTGGAAGCCCCGAAGAAGTTGCAATCTCGGAGCCTGACCCCGGGTCTACCTGGGTGCTGCACATCGACGGTGCTTCCAATGCTCGAGGGAGCGGGGCGGGTTTCTGCTCACCAACTCGGAAGGGGTGGTCACTGAGTACGCCCTCCGATTTGACTTTAAAGCCTCCAACAACCAAGCCGAGTATGAGGCGCTCCTCGCTAGCTTTGAGGATGGCGAAGGAGCTTGGGATCGACAGTCTCAGAGTCTTCTCCGACTCCAGCTGATCGTGGGGCAAGTCAAGGGCGAATTCGAGGACGAGACCGACTATGACGAAATATCTTCAGAAGGTGAAAGATCTCGTGGCATGCCTCGAATATTTCAAGATCTCCCACATCCCTAGGTCGGAGAACGCTTGGGCTGATGCACTCTCCAGGCTTGCGACTTCAGCTTACGATGCCTTGGGTCGGACGTTCGTAGAGAATCTCGAGCAGTCGAGCATCGACAGGCCGAGGAGGTGCTACAACTTGCGACTGAACCAAGCTGGATGGATCCGATCGTTCGGTACCTGACCGACGAGTTAGCCCTGAGGACCCGGCGGAGGCCAAATGGCTCCGATGGTCAGCCTCCCAATACGTGGTAATGGATGGCCGACTTTACAAAAAGTCATTCTCCCTTCCCTTGCTCAGATGCTTGGGACCGACCGACGCGGACTACGTGCTCAGAGAAGTACACGAAGGGATTGCGAAAATTACTTGGGGGGCAAATCCTTGGCCTACAAAGTCTTACGGTAGGGTTACTACTGGCCTACCATGAGAAGGATGCAGCTGAGTTGGTTCGGAAGTGCGAGCTGTGCCAGAGGTACGCCAACATACAACACCAACCAGCTAGCCAAATCACCCCTATCGTCGCCCGTGGCCTTTCGCCCAGTGGGGGATCGACATACTCGATCTTTCCCTCCGACATCTGGTCAGAGAAAGTTTATAGTCGTCGCCATCGACTACTTCACTAAGTGGGTGGAAGCCGAGCCTCTGACGCAAATCATCGAGGGAAGATGGAAGACTTCATCCAGAACTCCATCATCTTCAAGTTCGGATTGCCGCACACCATTATCATCGATAATGGACGATAATTCGACAATCAGACTTCAGAGACTTCTGTACGAGATTTCATATCACGCACCGACTGACCTCGTCGGGCACCCACAGTCCAACGGTGAAGTCGAGGTGACCAACCAGACCATTCTGCATGGACTTAAAACCCGATTGAATGAAGCCAAAGGCCTCTGGGTCGAGAAGTTGAATTCCATCCTGTGGACATACCGAACGACACCCCGTGTCCGACCGAAGAATCACCTTTCAGCTTGGCCTATGGGATGGAGGCGATGATACCGCTCGAGATCAAGCTACCATCGCTAGAGTCGAGCAATACCAAGAGCCGGACAACTCCGAGTGTCGAAGGACCGACCTGGACCTCCTACCCGAACTCCGGTGTGAGGCTCAGCTTCGTATGCTTCTTATCGATAGAGGGTAGCCCGATACTACAACGCCAAGGTCAAACCGAAGCTTTTCAGCCTGAGATCTAGTCCTAAGAAAGGCAGAAGTCTCGAAGCCTCTAGACCAAGAAAAGTTAGCTCTGAACTGGGAAGGACCCTACAAGGTAGCGGACACCTACGGGCCGAGAGCTTACCGACTGCAGACTCTAGAAGGGAACGCCATTCCCAGACCTGGAATGCCGACAATCTAAAGTTGTACTACCAGTGAACTTTGTATCCCCTCATCCGGAATACAAATTCAGTTTTAAAACTTCAGAGTCTGGAATCTCGACTCTTCGACTGTGGGTCGACGATCGCCAGAAGTACGAGCCCCGACGTCCCGACTTGAGCCCAACGTTCCATTGGGAACCAACGGCCCGATCGCCAACGATGCATCGGATGCTTGCGACGACCGATACATCCACGACGATCGATACATCACGACGACGGGAGTTACACTCCTTCTATAGACAAACCTTTGGGCAAAATGGTCGGCTAACTCGCCGACTCGCCCCAGCCAAGAAAGCCCAAGCCCAACGTGACCGATGCCGCGTTCGCAACTTGCTGACCAGGTTACGACCGATCGAAGGATATTCGGCTTACCACCGTTTATCACACGTGCGATCATGTACCGACCTAGGTCTGGGTAACGAAACTCGACTTGTCATCATTTTCTCGATTAAACGCGTCAGATGCCATTCGACTGAACGCATCGGACGATGTTTGACTATCAGATCCTACGGAATAACCCGGCCATCAAGCTATGTACGGAGGTCGATCGACCTTCGACTCGATGTACGCACCCGACTCACGTTCGACTTAAGTTCACGACCGTCGGGCCACACAACAGCCGGGAGGCTGATCCAAAGTCGGAATTCGCTCTGCCTTTGCCGCAGCACACACCACCGACTATCTCGATCGCTATCTGGGATCCTACCGAACATCCTAACTAGTACATTGCCTTATGACTTATGCGTTCAAAAAGTATTTCGGCGAATCACACAAGACACCTCTCAAGATACATACAGAGAAAAAGGCCAAAGTTAAAAAGACTTTGATTTCATTAAAGTTCGGGCTAAGTTTACAAAATTAGGCCGAAGCCTGATTACAAGTATGCTGAACAAAAGTAAAAACAAAAGACCGACTAATCTTCGGAGTCGGCTCCCTCCACCGGGCGAAGATTGGGGACAGTCGGCATATCCACTCGGGCTTCAGGGGTCGGGGCCGCTTCAGTAGTCGGGGATGCCTGACCTTCGGTGGCCTGGTCTGCATCTGCTTCGGCTTCCACTATGGTGGCACGATCTCCCGACGATGGGTCGGCCATCTTCTCCGCAGCTTGGGCCTCCGACTCCGGTAGGATGATACTACTGAGGCCGAGCTCCGGATACAAGCTCCGGATGCTTCCCAAGCATCCTCGTACCCCACTCAATGTGAAAGAAGCCGCTCTCCAGAAGTTCTTTCCGGATACTCCTCGGAGTCACGGAAGTCCTCCACAGCCCGACCCATGGCTTCCTTCACCGACTCTGCCTCCCCCTAGCGATGTCCGCGTCGGCCTAAGCGGTGGACAGGTTCTCTTCAGCCTTAGCGAGGTTCCCTAGGCTTATTCGGAGCTGCTCGCATTCGGCCTTGAGCTCCTTGGCGAAGTCATCCCGCTCGTGATGCAGCCAACGAATGGTGCGGGACTTTCGCTTGGCATCGTCTCGGGCCGACTGTAGCTCGATCCCCGAAGCAGCCAGAGCACCTGTGAGTCGGGAGACCTCCTCGATGAGACAGAAGATCTCCCCCTCAAGCCGGGCCTCCCGATCGACCGACTGGTGCAACTGGTCGACCAGTATGACCTTATCGGCCTCGCGGCCATGGCCTTATCCTTCCAGGCACGCGCATATCACTGAATCTTCGATATCCGACCTCCAGCTCGGATATGTTATAAATCAGCTGCAAAAAATAAGCCAACCGTCAGAAGACCGAACTTGTGACAAACGATAATGAAAACAAAAAGGAGGAAGACTTACCCGGATCATAGTCGGGTAGAACGAGGACAGCATGTCAGAGACACGCTGATTCTTCATGGCCTCAACGTCGGTCGGGAGGATGAGCGCCTGGCATAGCCTCCTGGCCAAGTCGTGGTTGGCCAGGGCCGATGCTCCTTCGGGAAGTGGGGAGCCAGTCGACCCCCCACCACCGGTCGGCCTCCTGTCATCGTCGGATGCCATCGGGGCCTTCCTCATGCGGATATCCAGGCCCTGACATCAAAAAGGGAGGGCATGCTTGAGCCCGACTGGGCCCTCCCGAAGGCGCGGCAGCCGCCGACGCAGGTTGTTCGGGCCCGCGAGCCTCTTCCCGAACCTCTTCTGCCGGCTGAGTAGCCGGCACACCCTCGAACCGATTCCTCGGCCGCCCGTCCCTCAGGCGAGGCTGCTCCCTCGACCGACGGTCCCTCGGACGGGACTTCAATGGGCACTGTCGGCACCGACAGTGCAATGACCGGCTCTCGGTCCGATGCCCGTCCGGGCTCTGCCTCCACCCCAGCCGGCTCGCTCAGCGGAGCTATCTGAGGCCTCTTGGGAGGCCGCGATGGTTCGACCCCTTGCACCGGCCTCTTCTGCACCGCGTGCTGTCGGATGTCGGCTGCCGTCAACCTCATCCTCGACGGCATATCTGCAACAACGATGGAGGATCAGTATCAAAAAAAAAAGACAACAAAACAAACAGAACAGACCTAGGCGGGGCACCAAGCTGAGACCGGTGTCGTACAAGGCCTGCTCGATGATGAGCTCCCTCTGCTTCGGCATCGAGATGTCCTTTAGACGGTGGAAGTCTTTCCCGTCTCCGACCTCCACCTGACTGTTCTCATTCAGTTGGGTTCGGGGGTCCCCCTAACGGGTAGGAACCCCCAAGGAAGGAAGAAGAGACAAAGAATAACTATTCTTCCATCCATGAATCGACGATGGAAGACGGTAATGAAGGAGAGCCCCTTTCGAGATTGAAATACCATCACCCTCGGACTTTGGGGTGGGGTCGGAGAACAAAAAAAGCTCAAAAGAGTGAAATCCGAGGGTCGATCGGCAAAAGCCGACACAACAGGGCGAAGCTGACTATTAGCCGGACCGAGTTTGACGCAAGTTGCACCGGACATAGCCCGTAATAGTCCAGCACATTTCGGACGAACTCTGAGACCGGAAAGCGAAGATCGGCCCGGAGGTCCTCGACGTAGAAGGCCACCTAGCCCTCAGGCGGGCTGTTAACCCGACCATTGGCTCCAGGGGCGAACAACTAAATTGCTCCAGAATGCAATATTGCTCCCGACTGATCAACGTTCGGCCCCGAAAGTGAAGAGACCTCCACCTCCGGGGTCGACCGAGGATCGTCAGTCGGGTTTCCCGACCGACCTCCTCTTGGAGATGTTCTAGCCATTACATCGGAACAGAAGTTAGAGAATAAGAAGAGGAAGGAAGAGAACCACGAGGAAGCAAGGAAGAAGAGGGACAACGGTGAAGACTCCTAGGGAAAAAGATTTCTGAGGGGAAAAAATGGAGACAGTTACCTGAGGCAAGGGACCACTCAATCAGAGTTTTGACAGCAAGTGTGAAAAGTAGAAATCCGGATGCAAGCGATCCTGTATATATAGCGCCCCTCGACGGCCGAGATGAAAGCACGACCAGCGAGGATCTCCAGATTGCGACACGTGGCGACATCTGGGTCCTCCTTCGGCCTGACGGTTCGACGCACCGCCTCATATCGGGCATGTCACCTCCATCCGCTTGAGCGGACCCGACCCAATGGCCACCTGCCATGCGGCGAAAAGACCATGGCGTTTCGTGTTCCCGAAGGGACAGCGGAAATGGCGGTTTTCATTCCCAACGGGACGAGACGCCTGACACCGATGGGACGGAACGCTCGCCCCCGACCGGACGAGATGCCTGACACCGATGGGACGGGACGTCCGACCCCGACGGGGCGAGACGCCTGACACCGATGGGACGGGACGCCCGCCCCCGACGGGACGAGACATCTGACACTCGTAAGACACCTGACACCGGACCAACCAATGGTACGGTCGTCAGAGTGAGAACTTAATGCGATGGATATCCACTCTTTTGCCCGACGCCGCCGCCCGTGCAAGGACGCTGGCCAGCACACCATCGACTCAGGAGTGGAGGGGGCAACTGTTGGGATATGCCGACCAGTCCCTCTCACGCCGACTCACCGTCGGGCTTACCTGACCAGCACCCGACTCTGCCGACGACGACTGCCGACGCTGCCCGACCGAATATAAGTCGGTCGGCAGACCCTCTCCCCTTCCGACTGGCCGAACTGTGGAGTCCGATATCCAACTCTCGCAACACCCCCGACTATCCATCGGAGGGTCCCTGGGCTGTCACCCGGCATTCCTCAACCAGCACCGACATACAGTCGGTCGACTCTTTCAAACACCGTACGACTGCTGGAGACTGTCCGTCCTGACAGCGGCGTGTGGCTTAGCCGCCCTGGGGCATTATCCCACCTAAGACATGGGTCAACCCTAGTGATTGACAGCCCCACGTGATTTGACAGTCTCGTGATTTGCCAACTCTCCATTGTCTGCGCCATTAATGACGGCGCCAGACCGCGCCCTACTATAAAACAAAAGGCAACAGTGCGAGGGAGGTCCCTTCGAAACCCTTGAGCATA